>NW_028124215.1:0-40000 GCF_965194825.1 Balaenoptera physalus | reverse complement strand
TTCCATGACCCCTTTCATCAAAACTCTCCTTAACATTTTTCTCACAATGCTCCATGACATTGTCATTACAAAGTTTCATGCCCCCTGTCACCACAATCCTCTAAGCCCACTCTCAACACAATGCTCCATGAGACTTGTCTCACAATGCTCCATGCCCTTTTCATCACAATGTTCCATGCCCCCTGTCATCACAATGCTCCATGCCCCCTTTCATTACAATATTCCATGCCCCCTGTCATCACAAGGCTCCATGCCCTTATCATCACAATGCTCCATGACACCTGTCTTCACAATGTTCCATGCACTTATCATCACAATACTCCTTGACCCTTGTCTAAAATGCTACATGGCGGTGACATCACAATGTTCCATGCACCCTGTCATTACAAGGCTCCATGACACTTGTCATCACAATGTTCCACGGCCCCTATCATTCAAAATGCCATATGACCACTTTCATCACAATGCTCCAAGGCCCTTGTCATCACAATGCCCCATGAACCCTGTCATCACAATGCTCCAGGCCCCCTGTCATCACAATGATCCATGGCCCTTGTCATCACAATGCTCCCTGGTGCATGTCATCACAAAGATCCATGACCACTTTCAGCACAATGCTCCATGACCCCTTTCATCAAAATTCTCCATGACCATTGTCATCACAATGCTCCATGAGCCCTGTCATTACAATGCTCCCTGACCCCTGTCATCACCATGATCCATGGCCCTTGGCATCACAGTGCTCCTTCGCTCTTGTCATAACAATGCTCCATGATCCCTGTCATCACAATGATCCATAACTCCTTTCATCACAATTCTCCTTTTCCCCTTTCATCACAATGATCCCTGGAGCTTGTCAAAACAATGCTCCTTGATTCCCTGTAATCACAAAGATCCATGACCCCTTTCATGACAATGCTCCATTACCCCACTAATCACAATGATCCATGGTGATTGTCATCACAATGCTCCATGACCCTTGTCATCACAATGCTCCAGGTCGTTGTAATCACAAAGTTCCATGACCCCTTTCACCACAAAGCTCCAAGATCCCTGTCATCACAATGCCCCATGATTCCTATCATCACAATGCTCCATGGCGCTTGTCATCACAATGATCCAGAGCCTTAGTTCCTGAGTTGGGAGTAGTATCATTGCCTCAATTAGGGAAAATGTCAGTGACTGAGTTGGGAGTAGTGTGAGGGCCCTTGTTAGGGACACTGTCAGTGCCTGAGTTAGGTGTAGTGTCAGGGTTTTAGTTACATACACTGTCAGTGCCTGAGTTGGGAATAGTGTCAGGGCCTTAGTTATGGACTGTGTCATTGCCTGAGTTAGGAGTAGTGTCAGGGCCTTAGTTAGGAGTAGCATCAGTGCCTTCGTTAGGTATTGTATCAGCGCCTCAGTTAGGAATAGATTCAGGGCCTTATTTTGGGACAGTGTCAGTGCCTGAGTTAGGAGTTTTGTCGGCCTTTGTTAGGGACCTTTCCAGGGCCTGAGTTAGGAGTAATGTCAGGGCCTTCCTTAGGTATTGTATCAGTGCCTGTGTTAGGAATAGTGTCAAGGCCTTAGTTAGGGACATTGCCAGGGCATGATTTAGGAGTAGTGTTAGGGTGTGAGTTATGAACAGTGTCAGGGCCTTAGTTAGTGACAGTGTCAGTTCCTGAGTTAGGAGTAGAGTCAGGGCCTAAGTTAGGGACAGTGCCAGTGCTGAGTTCGTAGTAGTATCAGGGCCTTAGTTAGAGACAGTGTCAGGGCCTGAGTTAGGAGTAGTGTCCGAGGCTTTGTTAGGGACAGTGTCAGTGCCTGAGTTAAGAGTAGCGTCACAGCTTTAGTTAGGGCCAGTGTCAGGGCCTTAGTTAAGACCAGTGTCAGGGCCTATGATAGGAATCAGATCAGGGCCTGTGTTACGAGTAGTGTCAGGGCCTTAGTTAAGGACAGTGTCAGGGCCTGAGTCCTGACTTATTCCTAACTTTCCTCACTAAGGATTTTTGACACTACTGCTAATTCAGGTCCTGATAATATCCCTTACTAAGGCCCTGACCCTTTCCCTGGCTAAGGCCCTGAACTTCTCCTAAGTCAGGCCCTGATACTGTCCCTAACAATGGCCCTGACACTACACCTAACTTAGGCCCCGAAATGATACCTAACAAAGGCTCTGTTGCTAGTCCAAACTAAAGCCCTAAAATTGGTCTTAAATAAGGCCTTGACACTAATCCTAACTCAGGCCCTAACACTGTCCCTAGCTAAGGCCCTGACAGTACGCCTAACTCAGGCCCTCATACGATTCCTAACAATGGCTCTGATGCTAGTCCAAACTAAGGCCCTGAAATTGGTCCTAAATAAGGCCTTGACACGAATCGTAACTCAGGCCCTAGCACTGTCCCTAACTAGGTCTCTGACAGTACACCTAACTCAGACCCTGACACTGTCCCTAAGCAAGGCCCTGACACTACTCCTAACTCAGTCCCTTACACTGTACCTAACAAAGTCACTGATGCTAGGCCTAACTCAGGCCCTGAAACTGTCTGTAACTAAGGCCCTGCTGCCATCAGCATGTAAAGTCCTGACATTATCCTGAGCTAATATCCTGACCTATGTCTTTCCAAGGTCCTGAAACTGTCCCAAAGTAAGCCCTGACGCTGTCTGTAAGTGAAGATCTGAGGCTGTCCCTAACTCAGGCCCTGAAGCTTTCCTTAACTGAAGCCTTGAAGCTGTGCCTAACTCAGGCCCTCATCATGTATTTCACAAAGACCTTAATGCTGATCCAGCAAAGACGCTGATGCTGCTCCAAAGTCATGCCCTGACAGTGTGCCCAGTAAAGGGCTTGACGCTAGGCCTCACTCAGGCCCTGTCGCTCTCCCGAAGTCAGGCCCTGACACTGTCACTAACTAAGGCCCTGACTCTACTCCTAACTCAGTCCCGTACATTGTACCTAACAACGGCTCTGATGCTAGTCGTAACTCAGGGCCTGACACTGTCTCTAACTAAGGGCTGCTGCCATAAATATCTAAAGTCCTGACATTATCCGGAGCTAATATCCTGACCCATGTCTTACCAAGGTCCTGAAACTGTCCCAAAGTAAGCCCTGACGCTGTCCCTAAGTGAGGCCCTGCAGCTTTCCCTAACTAACTCAGGCCTTGATGATGTGACTAACTCAGACCCTGGTCATGTCTTTAACTAAGACCCTAAGGCTGATCCAAAAGAGGCCCTGATGCTGCTCCTAAGTCATGCCCTGACAATGTCCCCAGCTAAGGGTCTGATGCTAGGCCTCACTCAGACCCTATCACTCTCCCTAAGTCAGGCCCTGATACTGTCCCTACCTGAAGCCCTAACACTGGTTCTGAATAAGGCCCTGATATTCTCAGTAACAAAGGTCTTCACACTATCCTTAGGTCATTTCCTGACACGATTCCTAGCCTTCACCCTAACCCTGTCCCGAGTTAATATCCTACCTCTTATGCCAACTAAAGATGTTATGCTGTGCCTACCTCAGGCATTGAATTTAGTCCCAAGACCGCTAGACTGTCCCTCACTGGGCTCCATGCCCTTATCGTCACAATGTTCCGTGACCACTGTCATCACAATGCTCCACGCCCTTATCATCACAATGCCCCATGAACCCTGTCATCACAATGCCCCATGACCACTTACATCACAATGCTCCACGCCCTTATCATCACAATGCCCCATGACCCCTTTTCATCACAATGCTCCATGACCATTTTCATCACAAGGCTCCATGCCCTTATCATCACAGTGCTCCATGAACCCTTTCATCACAATGCTCCATGGCCCTTCTCATCACAATGCCCCATGACCCCTTCCATCACAATGCTCCATGACCCCTTTCATCAAAATGCACCATGAACATTGTCATTACAAAGCTCCATGACCACGTTCATCACAATGCTCCATGACCCCTTTCCTTACAATGCTCTATGGCTCTTGTCATCACAAAGCTCCATGGCGCTTGTCATCACAAGGCTCCATGACCACTGTAATCACAATGATCCATGACCCCTTTGATAACAACTCTCCATTACCCATTTCCTCAAAATGATCCTTGGCGCTTGTCATCACAATGCTCCATGATCCCTGTAATCACAATGATCCTTGACCCCTTTCATCACAATGTTCCATGGCCGCTTTCATCACAATGCTCCATAACCCCTGTCATCACAATGCCCCTTGACCCATTTCCCCACAATGCTCCCTGAGCCATGTCATCACAATGCTACTTGTCTTTCTCATTACAATGCTCCATGTCCTCTGTAATCAGAGTCTTCCATGACCCTTTTCATCACAACTCTCCTTAACATTTTTCTCACAATGCTCCATCACATTGTCATCACAATGTTTCATGCCCCCTGTCACCACAATGCTCTATGCCCACTCTCAATACAATGCTCCATGAGACTTGTCTCACAATGCTCCATGCCCTTTTCATCACAATGCTCCATGACACCTGTCTTCACAATGTTCCGTGCACTTATCATCACAATACTCCTTGACCCTTGTCTAAAATGCTACATGGCAGTGACATCACAATGTTCCATGCACCCTGTCATTACAAGGCTCCATGACACTTGTCATCACAATGTTCCATGGCCCCTATCATTCAAAATGCCATATGACCACTTTCATCATAATGCTCCAAGGCCCTTGTCATCACAATGCCCCATGAACCCTGTCAGCACAATGCTCCAGGCCCCCTGTCATCACAATGATCCATGGCCCTTGTCATCACAATGCTCCCTGGTGCATGTCATCACAAAGATCCATGACCACTTTCAGCACAATGCTCCATGACCCCTTTCATCAAAATTCTCCATGACCATTGTCATCACAATGCTCCATGAGCCCTGTCATTACAATGCTCCCTGACCCCTGTCATCACCATGATCCATGGCCCTTGGCATCACAGTGCTCCTTCGCTCTTGTCGTAACAATGCTCCATGATCCCTGTCATCACAATGATCCATGATTCCTTTCATCACAATTCTCCTTTTCCCCTTTCATCACAATGATCCCTGGAGCTTGTCAAAACAATGCTCCTTGATTCCCTGTAATCACAAAGATCCATGACCCCTTTCATGACAATGCTCCATTACCCCACTAATCACAATGATCCATGGTGATTGTCATCACAATGCTCCATGACCCTTGTCATCACAATGCTCCAGGTCGTTGTAATCACAAAGTTCCATGACCCCTTTCACCACAAAGCTCCAAGATCCCTGTCATCACAATGCCCCATGACTCCTATCATCACAATGCTCCATGGCGCTTGTCATCACAATGATCCAGAGCCTTAGTTCCTGAGTTGGGAGTAGTATCATTGCCTCAATTAGGGAAAATGTCAGTGACTGAGTTGGGAGTAGTGTGAGGGCCCTTGTTAGGGACACTGTCAGTGCCTGAGTTAGGTGTAGTGTCAGGGTTTTAGTTACGTACACTGCCAGTGCCTGAGTTGGGAATAGTGTCAGGGCCTTAGTTATGGACTGTGTCATTGCCTGAGTTAGGAGTAGTGTCAGGGCCTTAGTTAGGAGTAGCATCAGTGCCTTCGTTAGGTATTGTATCAGCGCCTCAGTTAGGAAGAGATTCAGGGCCTCATTTTGGGACAGTGTCAGTGCCTGAGTTAGGAGTTTTGTCGGCCTTCGTTAGGGACCTTTCCAGGGCCTTAGTTAAGAGTAATGTCAGGGCCTTCCTTAGGTATTGTATCAGTGCCTGAGTTAGGAATAGTGTCAAGGCCTTAGTTAGGGACATTGCCAGGGCATGATTTAGGAGTAGTGTTAGGGTGTGAGTTATGAACAGTGTCAGGGCCTTAGTTAGTGACAGTGTCAGTTCCTGAGTTAGGAGTAGAGTCAGGGCCTAAGTTAGGGACAGTGCCAGTGCTGAGTTCGTAGTAGTATCAGGGCCTTAGTTAGAGACAGTGTCAGGGCCTGAGTTAGGAGTAGTGTCCGAGGCTTTGTTAGGGACAGTGTCAGTGCCTGAGTTAAGAGTAGCGTCACAGCTTTAGTTAGGGCCAGTGTCAGGGCCTTAGTTAAGACCAGTGTCAGGGCCTATGATAGGAATCAGATCAGGGCCTGTGTTACGAGTAGTGTCAGGGCCTTAGTTAAGGACAGTGTCAGGGCCTGAGTCCTGACTTATTCCTAACTTTCCTCACTAAGGATTTTTGACACTACTGCTAATTCAGGTCCTGATAATATCCCTTACTAAGGCCCTGACCCTTTCCCTGGCTAAGGCCCTGAACTTCTCCTAAGTCAGGCCCTGATACTGTCCCTAACAATGGCCCTGACACTACACCTAACTTAGGCCCCGAAATGATACCTAACAAAGGCTCTGTTGCTAGTCCAAACTAAAGCCCTAAAGTTGGTCTTAAATAAGGCCTTGACACTAATCCTAACTCAGACCCTGACACTGTCCCTAAGCAAGGCCCTGACACTACTCCTAACTCAGTCCCTTACACTGTACCTAACAAAGTCACTGATGCTAGGCCTAACTCAGGCCCTGAAACTGTCTGTAACTAAGGCCCTGCTGCCATCAGCATGTAAAGTCCTGACATTATCCTGAGCTAATATTCTGACCTATGTCTTTCCAAGGTCCTGAAACTGTCCCAAAGTAAGCCCTGACGCTGTCCGTAAGTGAAGACCTGAGGCTGTCCCTAACTCAGGCCCTGAAGCTTTCCTTAACTGAAGCCTTGAAGCTGTGACTAACTCAGGCACTGATCATGTATTTCACAAAGACCTTAATGCTGATCCAGCAAAGACGCTGATGCTGCTCCAAAGTCATGCCCTGACAGTGTGCCCAGCAAAGGGCCTGACGCTAGGCCTCACTCAGGCCCTGTCGCTCTCCCGAAGTCAGGCCCTGACACTGTCACTAACTAAGGCCCTGACTCTACTCCTAACTCAGTCCCGTACATTGTACCTAACAACGGCTCTGATGCTAGTCGTAACTCAGGGCCTGACACTGTCTCTAACTAAGGGCTGCTGCCATCAATATCTAAAGTCCTGACATTATCCGGAGCTAATATCCTGACCCATGTCTTACCAAGGTCCTGAAACTGTCCCAAAGTAAGCCCTGACGCTGTCCCTAAGTGAGGCCCTGCAGCTTTCCCTAACTAACTCAGGCCTTGATGATGTGACTAACTCAGACCCTGGTCATGTCTTTAACTAAGACCCTAAGGCTGATCCAAAAGAGGCCCTGATGCTGCTCCTAAGTCATGCCCTGACAGTGTCCCCAGCTGAGGGTCTGATGCTAGGCCTCACTCAGACCCTATCACTCTCCCTATGTCAGGCCCTGATACTGTCCCTACCTGAAGCCCTAACACTGGTTCTGAATAAGGCCCTGATATTCTCAGTAACAAAGGTCTTCACACTATCCTTAGGTCATTTCCTGACACGATTCCTAGCCTTCACCCTAACCCTGTCCCGAGTTAATATCCTACCTCTTATGCTAACTAAAGATGTTATGCTGTGCCTACCTCAGGCATTGAATTTAGTCCCAAGACCGCTAGACTGTCCCTCACTGGGCTCCATGCCCTTATCGTCACAATGTTCCGTGACCACTGTCATCACAATGCTCCACGCCCTTATCATCACAATGCCCCATGAACCCTGTCATCACAATGCCCCATGACCACTTACATCACAATGCTCCACGCCCTTATCATCACAATGCCCCATGACCCCTGTCATCACAATGCCCCATGACCCCTTTTCATCACAATGCTCCATGACCATTTTCATCACAAGGCTCCATGCCCTTATCATCACAGTGCTCCATGAACCCTTTCATCACAATGCTCCATGGCCCTTCTCATCACAATGCCCCATGACCCCTTGCATCACAATGCTCCATGACCCCTTTCATCAAAATGCGCCATGAACATTGTCATTACAAAGCTCCATGACCACGTTCATCACAATGCTCCATGACCCCTTTCCTTACAATGCTCCATGACTCTTGTCATCACAAAGCTCCATGGCGCTTGTCATCACAAGGCTCCATGACCACTGTAATCACAATGATCCATGACCCCTTTGATAACAACTCTCCATTACCCATTTCCTCAAAATGATCCTTGGCGCTTGTCATCACAATGCTCCATGATCCCTGTAATCACAATGATCCTTGACCCCTTTCATCACAATGTTCCATGGCCGCTTTCATCACAATGCTCCATAACCCCTGTCATCACAATGCCCCTTGACCCATTTCCCCACAATGCTCCCTGAGCCATGTCATCACAATGCTACTTGTCTTTCTCATTACAATGCTCCATGTCCTCTGTAATCAGAGTCTTCCATGACCCCTTTCATCACAACTCTCCTTAACATTTTTCTCACAATGCTCCATGACATTGTCATCACAATGTTTCATGCCCCCTGTCACCACAATGCTCTAAGCCCACTCTCAACACAATGCTCCATGAGACTTGTCTCACAATGCTCCATGCCCTTTTCATCACATTGCTCCATGCCCCCTGTCATCACAATGCTCCATGCCCCCTTTCATTACAATATTCCATGCCCCCTGTCATCACAAGGCTCCATGCCCTTATCATCACAATGCTCCATGACACCTGTCTTCACAATGTTCCGTGCACTTATCATCACAATACTCCTTGACCCTTGTCTAAAATGCTACATGGCGGTGACATCACAATGTTCCATGCACCCTGTCATTACAAGGCTCCATGACACTTGTCATCACAATGTTCCATGGCCCCTATCATTCAAAATGCCATATGACCACTTTCATCACAATGCTCCAAGGCCCTTGTCATCACAATGCCCCATGAACCCTGTCATCACAATGCTCCAGGCCCCTGTCATCACAATGATCCATGGCCCTTGTCATCACAATGCTCCCTGGTGCATGTCATCACAAAGATCCATGACCACTTTCAGCACAATGCTCCATGACCCCTTTCATCAAAATTCTCCATGACCATTGTCATCACAATGCTCCATGAGCCCTGTCATTACAATGCTCCCTGACCCCTGTCATCACCATGATCCATGGCCCTTGGCATCACAGTGCTCCTTCGCTCTTGTCGTAACAATGCTCCATGATCCCTGTCATCACAATGATCCATGATACCTTTCATCACAATTCTCCTTTTCCCCTTTCATCACAATGATCCCTGGAGCTTGTCAAAACAATGCTCCTTGATTCCCTGTAATCACAATGTTCCATGACCCCTTTCATGACAATGCTCCATTACCCCACTAATCACAATGATCCATGGTGATTGTCATCACAATGCTCCATGACCCTTGTCATCACAATGCTCCAGGTCGTTGTTATCACAAAGTTCCATGACCCATTTCACCACAAAGCTCCAAGATCCCTGTCATCACAATGCCCCATGACTCCTATCATCCCAATGCTCCATGGCGCTTGTCATCACAATGATCCAGAGCCTTAGTTCCTGAGTTGGGAGTAGTATCATTGCCTCAATTAGGGAAAATGTCAGTGACTGAGTTGGGAGTAGTGTGAGGGCCCTTGTTAGGGACACTGTCAGTGCCTGAGTTAGGTGTAGTGTCAGGGTTTTAGTTACGTACACTGTCAGTGCCTGAGTTGGGAATAGTGTCAGGGCCTTAGTTATGGACTGTGTCATTGCCTGAGTTAGGAGTAGTGTCAGGGCCTTAGTTAGGAGTAGCATCAGTGCCTTCGTTAGGTATTGTATCAGCGCCTCAGTTAGGAATAGATTCAGGGCCTTATTTTTGGACAGTGTCAGTGCCTGAGTTAGGAGTTTTGTCGGCCTTAGTTAGGGACCTTTCCAGGGCCTGAGTTAGGAGTAATGTCAGGGCCTTCCTTAGGTATTGTATCAGTGCCTGAGTTAGGAATAGTGTCAAGGCCTTAGTTAGGGACATTGCCAGGGCATGATTTAGGAGTAGTGTTAGGGTGTGAGTTATGAACAGTGTCAGGGCCTTAGTTAGTGACAGTGTCAGTTCCTGAGTTAGGAGTAGAGTCAGGGCCTAAGTTAGGGACAGTGCCAGTGCTGAGTTCGTAGTAGTATCAGGGCCTTAGTTAGAGACAGTGTCAGGGCCTGAGTTAGGAGTAGTGTCCGAGGCTTTGTTAGGGACAGTGTCAGTGCCTGAGTTAAGAGTAGCGTCACAGCTTTAGTTAGGGCCAGTGTCAGGGCCTTAGTTAAGACCAGTGTCAGGGCCTATGATAGGAATCAGATCAGGGCCTGTGTTACGAGTAGTGTCAGGGCCTTAGTTAAGGACAGTGTCAGGGCCTGAGTCCTGACTTATTCCTAACTTTCCTCACTAAGGATTTTTGACACTACTGCTAATTCAGGTCCTGATAATATCCCTTACTAAGGCCCTGACCCTTTCCCTGGCTAAGGCCCTGAACTTCTCCTAAGTCAGGCCCTGATACTGTCCCTAACAATGGCCCTGACACTACACCTAACTTAGGCCCCGAAATGATACCTAACAAAGGCTCTGTTGCTAGTCCAAACTAAAGCCCTAAAATTGGTCTTAAATAAGGCCTTGACACTGATCCTAACTCAGGCCCTAACACTGTCCCTAGCTAAGGCCCTGACAGTACGCCTAACTCAGGCCCTCATACGATTCCTAACAATGGCTCTGATGCTAGTCCAAACTAAGGCCCTGAAATTGGTCCTAAATAAGGCCTTGACACGAATCGTAACTCAGGCCCTAGCACTGTCCCTAACTAGGTCTCTGACAGTACACCTAACTCAGACCCTGACACTGTCCCTAAGCAAGGCCCTGACACTACTCCTAACTCAGTCCCTTACACTGTACCTAACAAAGTCACTGATGCTAGGCCTAACTCAGGCCCTGAAACTGTCTGTAACTAAGGCCCTGCTGCCATCAGCATGTAAAGTCCTGACATTATCCTGAGCTAATATCCTGACCTATGTCTTTCCAGGGTCCTGAAACTGTCCCAAAGTAAGCCCTGACGCTGTCCGTAAGTGAAGACCTGAGGCTGTCCCTAACTCAGGCCCTGAAGCTTTCCTTAACTGAAGCCTTGAAGCTGTGCCTAACTCAGGCCCTGATCATGTATTTCACAAAGACCTTAATGCTGATCCAGCAAAGACGCTGATGCTGCTCCAAAGTCATGCCCTGACAGTGTGCCCAGCAAAGGGCCTGACGCTAGGCCTCACTCAGGCCCTGTCGCTCTCCCGAAGTCAGGCCCTGACACTGTCACTAACTAAGGCCCTGACTCTACTCCTAACTCAGTCCCGTACATTGTACCTAACAACGGCTCTGATGCTAGTCGTAACTCAGGGCCTGACACTGTCTCTAACTAAGGGCTGCTGCCATCAATATCTAAAGTCCTGACATTATCCGGAGCTAATATCCTGACCCATGTCTTACCAAGGTCCTGAAACTGTCCCAAAGTAAGCCCTGACGCTGTCCCTAAGTGAGGGCCTGCAGCTTTCCCTAACTAACTCAGGCCTTGATGATGTGACTAACTCAGACCCTGGTCATGTCTTTAACTAAGACCCTAAGGCTGATCCAAAAGAGGCCCTGATGCTGCTCCTAAGTCATGCCTTGACAGTGTCCCCAGCTAAGGGTCTGATGCAAGGCCTCACTCAGACCCTATCACTCTCCCTAAGTCAGGCCCTGATACTGTCCCTACCTGAAGCCCTAACACTGGTTCTGAATAAGGCCCTGATATTCTCAGTAACAAAGGTCTTCACACTATCCTTAGGTCATTTCCTGACACGATTCCTAGCCTTCACCCTAACCCTGTCCCGAGTTAATATCCTACCTCTTATGCTAACTAAAGATGTTATGCTGTGCCTACCTCAGGCATTGAATTTAGTCCCAAGACCGCTAGACTGTCCCTCACTGGGCTCCATGCCCTTATCGTCACAATGTTCCGTGACCACTGTCATCACAATGCTCCACGCCCTTATCATCACAATGCCCCATGAACCCTGTCATCACAATGCCCCATGACCACTTACATCACAATGCTCCACGCCCTTATCATCACAATGCCCCATGACCCCTGTCATCACAATGCCCCATGACCCCTTTTCATCACAATGCACCATGACCATTTTCATCACAAGGCTCCATGCCCTTATCATCACAGTACTCCATGAACCCTTTCATCACAATGCTCCATGGCCCTTCTCATCACAATGCCCCATGACCCCTTGCATCACAATGCTCCATGACCCCTTTCATCAAAATGCGCCATGAACATTGTCATTACAAAGCTCCATGACCACGTTCATCACAATGCTCCATGACCCCTTTCCTTACAATGCTCCATGACTCTTGTCATCACAAAGCTCCATGGCGCTTGTCATCACAAGGCTCCATGACCACTGTAATCACAATGATCCATGACCCCTTTGATAACAACTCTCCATTACCCATTTCCTCAAAATGATCCTTGGCGCTTGTCATCACAATGCTCCATGATCCCTGTAATCACAATGATCCTTGACCCCTTTCATCACAATGTTCCATGGCCGCTTTCATCACAATGCTCCATAACCCCTGTCATCACAATGCCCCTTGACCCATTTCCCCACAATGCTCCCTGAGCCATGTCATCACAATGCTACTTGTCTTTCTCATTACAATGCTCCATGTCCTCTGTAATCAGAGTCTTCCATGACCCCTTTCATCACAACTCTCCTTAACATTTTTCTCACAATGCTCCATGACATTGTCATCACAATGTTTCATGCCCCCTGTCACCACAATGCTCTAAGCCCACTCTCAACACAATGCTCCATGAGACTTGTCTCACAATGCTCCATGCCCTTTTCATCACATTGCTCCATGCCCCCTGTCATCACAATGCTCCATGCCCCCTTTCATTACAATATTCCATGCCCCCTGTCATCACAAGGCTCCATGCCCTTATCATCACAATGCTCCATGACACCTGTCTTCACAATGTTCCGTGCACTTATCATCACAATACTCCTTGACCCTTGTCTAAAATGCTACATGGCGGTGACATCACAATGTTCCATGCACCCTGTCATTACAAGGCTCCATGACACTTGTCATCACAATGTTCCATGGCCCCTATCATTCAAAATGCCATATGACCACTTTCATCACAATGCTCCAAGGCCCTTGTCATCACAATGCCCCATGAACCCTGTCATCACAATGCTCCAGGCCCCTGTCATCACAATGATCCATGGCCCTTGTCATCACAATGCTCCCTGGTGCATGTCATCACAAAGATCCATGACCACTTTCAGCACAATGCTCCATGACCCCTTTCATCAAAATTCTCCATGACCATTGTCATCACAATGCTCCATGAGCCCTGTCATTACAATGCTCCCTGACCCCTGTCATCACCATGATCCATGGCCCTTGGCATCACAGTGCTCCTTCGCTCTTGTCGTAACAATGCTCCATGATCCCTGTCATCACAATGATCCATGATACCTTTCATCACAATTCTCCTTTTCCCCTTTCATCACAATGATCCCTGGAGCTTGTCAAAACAATGCTCCTTGATTCCCTGTAATCACAATGTTCCATGACCCCTTTCATGACAATGCTCCATTACCCCACTAATCACAATGATCCATGGTGATTGTCATCACAATGCTCCATGACCCTTGTCATCACAATGCTCCAGGTCGTTGTAATCACAAAGTTCCATGACCCATTTCACCACAAAGCTCCAAGATCCCTGTCATCACAATGCCCCATGACTCCTATCATCCCAATGCTCCATGGCGCTTGTCATCACAATGATCCAGAGCCTTAGTTCCTGAGTTGGGAGTAGTATCATTGCCTCAATTAGGGAAAATGTCAGTGACTGAGTTGGGAGTAGTGTGAGGGCCCTTGTTAGGGACACTGTCAGTGCCTGAGTTAGGTGTAGTGTCAGGGTTTTAGTTACGTACACTGTCAGTGCCTGAGTTGGGAATAGTGTCAGGGCCTTAGTTATGGACTGTGTCATTGCCTGAGTTAGGAGTAGTGTCAGGGCCTTAGTTAGGAGTAGCATCAGTGCCTTCGTTAGGTATTGTATCAGCGCCTCAGTTAGGAATAGATTCAGGGCCTTATTTTGGGACAGTGTCAGTGCCTGAGTTAGGAGTTTTGTCGGCCTTAGTTAGGGACCTTTCCAGGGCCTGAGTTAGGAGTAATGTCAGGGCCTTCCTTAGGTATTGTATCAGTGCCTGAGTTAGGAATAGTGTCAAGGCCTTAGTTAGGGACATTGCCAGGGCATGATTTAGGAGTAGTGTTAGGGTGTGAGTTATGAACAGTGTCAGGGCCTTAGTTAGTGACAGTGTCAGTTCCTGAGTTAGGAGTAGAGTCAGGGCCTAAGTTAGGGACAGTGCCAGTGCTGAGTTCGTAGTAGTATCAGGGCCTTAGTTAGAGACAGTGTCAGGGCCTGAGTTAGGAGTAGTGTCCGAGGCTTTGTTAGGGACAGTGTCAGTGCCTGAGTTAAGAGTAGCGTCACAGCTTTAGTTAGGGCCAGTGTCAGGGCCTTAGTTAAGACCAGTGTCAGGGCCTATGATAGGAATCAGATCAGGGCCTGTGTTACGAGTAGTGTCAGGGCCTTAGTTAAGGACAGTGTCAGGGCCTGAGTCCTGACTTATTCCTAACTTTCCTCACTAAGGATTTTTGACACTACTGCTAATTCAGGTCCTGATAATATCCCTTACTAAGGCCCTGACCCTTTCCCTGGCTAAGGCCCTGAACTTCTCCTAAGTCAGGCCCTGATACTGTCCCTAACAATGGCCCTGACACTACACCTAACTTAGGCCCCGAAATGATACCTAACAAAGGCTCTGTTGCTAGTCCAAACTAAAGCCCTAAAATTGGTCTTAAATAAGGCCTTGACACTGATCCTAACTCAGGCCCTAACACTGTCCCTAGCTAAGGCCCTGACAGTACGCCTAACTCAGGCCCTCATACGATTCCTAACAATGGCTCTGATGCTAGTCCAAACTAAGGCCCTGAAATTGGTCCTAAATAAGGCCTTGACACGAATCGTAACTCAGGCCCTAGCACTGTCCCTAACTAGGTCTCTGACAGTACACCTAACTCAGACCCTGACACTGTCCCTAAGCAAGGCCCTGACACTACTCCTAACTCAGTCCCTTACACTGTACCTAACAAAGTCACTGATGCTAGGCCTAACTCAGGCCCTGAAACTGTCTGTAACTAAGGCCCTGCTGCCATCAGCATGTAAAGTCCTGACATTATCCTGAGCTAATATCCTGACCTATGTCTTTCCAGGGTCCTGAAACTGTCCCAAAGTAAGCCCTGACGCTGTCCGTAAGTGAAGACCTGAGGCTGTCCCTAACTCAGGCCCTGAAGCTTTCCTTAACTGAAGCCTTGAAGCTGTGCCTAACTCAGGCCCTGATCATGTATTTCACAAAGACCTTAATGCTGATCCAGCAAAGACGCTGATGCTGCTCCAAAGTCATGCCCTGACAGTGTGCCCAGCAAAGGGCCTGACGCTAGGCCTCACTCAGGCCCTGTCGCTCTCCCGAAGTCAGGCCCTGACACTGTCACTAACTAAGGCCCTGACTCTACTCCTAACTCAGTCCCGTACATTGTACCTAACAACGGCTCTGATGCTAGTCGTAACTCAGGGCCTGACACTGTCTCTAACTAAGGGCTGCTGCCATCAATATCTAAAGTCCTGACATTATCCGGAGCTAATATCCTGACCCATGTCTTACCAAGGTCCTGAAACTGTCCCAAAGTAAGCCCTGACGCTGTCCCTAAGTGAGGGCCTGCAGCTTTCCCTAACTAACTCAGGCCTTGATGATGTGACTAACTCAGACCCTGGTCATGTCTTTAACTAAGACCCTAAGGCTGATCCAAAAGAGGCCCTGATGCTGCTCCTAAGTCATGCCTTGACAGTGTCCCCAGCTAAGGGTCTGATGCTAGGCCTCACTCAGACCCTATCACTCTCCCTAAGTCAGGCCCTGATACTGTCCCTACCTGAAGCCCTAACACTGGTTCTGAATAAGGCCCTGATATTCTCAGTAACAAAGGTCTTCACACTATCCTTAGGTCATTTCCTGACACGATTCCTAGCCTTCACCCTAACCCTGTCCCGAGTTAATATCCTACCTCTTATGCTAACTAAAGATGTTATGCTGTGCCTACCTCAGGCATTGAATTTAGTCCCAAGACCGCTAGACTGTCCCTCACTGGGCTCCATGCCCTTATCGTCACAATGTTCCGTGACCACTGTCATCACAATGCTCCACGCCCTTATCATCACAATGCCCCATGAACCCTGTCATCACAATGCCCCATGACCACTTACATCACAATGCTCCACGCCCTTATCATCACAATGCCCCATGACCCCTGTCATCACAATGCCCCATGACCCCTTTTCATCACAATGCTCCATGACCATTTTCATCACAAGGCTCCATGCCCTTATCATCACAGTGCTCCATGAACCCTTTCATCACAATGCTCCATGGCCCTTCTCATCACAATGCCCCATGACCCCTTGCATCACAATGCTCCATGACCCCTTTCATCAAAATGCGCCATGAACATTGTCATTACAAAGCTCCATGACCACGTTCATCACAATGCTCCATGACCCCTTTCCTTACAATGCTCCATGACTCTTGTCATCACAAAGCTCCATGGCGCTTGTCATCACAAGGCTCCATGACCACTGTAATCACAATGATCCATGACCCCTTTGATAACAACTCTCCATTACCCATTTCCTCAAAATGATCCTTGGCGCTTGTCATCACAATGCTCCATGATCCCTGTAATCACAATGATCCTTGACCCCTTTCATCACAATGTTCCATGGCCGCTTTCATCACAATGCTCCATAACCCCTGTCATCACAATGCCCCTTGACCCATTTCCCCACAATGCTCCCTGAGCCATGTCATCACAATGCTACTTGTCTTTCTCATTACAATGCTCCATGTCCTCTGTAATCAGAGTCTTCCATGACCCCTTTCATCACAACTCTCCTTAACATTTTTCTCACAATGCTCCATGACATTGTCATCACAATGTTTCATGCCCCCTGTCACCACAATGCTCTAAGCCCACTCTCAACACAATGCTCCATGAGACTTGTCTCACAATGCTCCATGCCCTTTTCATCACATTGCTCCATGCCCCCTGTCATCACAATGCTCCATGCCCCCTTTCATTACAATATTCCATGCCCCCTGTCATCACAAGGCTCCATGCCCTTATCATCACAATGCTCCATGACACCTGTCTTCACAATGTTCCGTGCACTTATCATCACAATACTCCTTGACCCTTGTCTAAAATGCTACATGGCGGTGACATCACAATGTTCCATGCACCCTGTCATTACAAGGCTCCATGACACTTGTCATCACAATGTTCCATGGCCCCTATCATTCAAAATGCCATATGACCACTTTCATCACAATGCTCCAAGGCCCTTGTCATCACAATGCCCCATGAACCCTGTCATCACAATGCTCCAGGCCCCTGTCATCACAATGATCCATGGCCCTTGTCATCACAATGCTCCCTGGTGCATGTCATCACAAAGATCCATGACCACTTTCAGCACAATGCTCCATGACCCCTTTCATCAAAATTCTCCATGACCATTGTCATCACAATGCTCCATGAGCCCTGTCATTACAATGCTCCCTGACCCCTGTCATCACCATGATCCATGGCCCTTGGCATCACAGTGCTCCTTCGCTCTTGTCGTAACAATGCTCCATGATCCCTGTCATCACAATGATCCATGATACCTTTCATCACAATTCTCCTTTTCCCCTTTCATCACAATGATCCCTGGAGCTTGTCAAAACAATGCTCCTTGATTCCCTGTAATCACAATGTTCCATGACCCCTTTCATGACAATGCTCCATTACCCCACTAATCACAATGATCCATGGTGATTGTCATCACAATGCTCCATGACCCTTGTCATCACAATGCTCCAGGTCGTTGTAATCACAAAGTTCCATGACCCCTTTCACCACAAAGCTCCAAGATCCCTGTCATCACAATGCCCCATGACTCCTATCATCCCAATGCTCCATGGCGCTTGTCATCACAATGATCCAGAGCCTTAGTTCCTGAGTTGGGAGTAGTATCATTGCCTCAATTAGGGAAAATGTCAGTGACTGAGTTGGGAGTA
The DNA here is from genome assembly GCF_965194825.1 of Balaenoptera physalus. Taxonomy (NCBI): domain Eukaryota; kingdom Metazoa; phylum Chordata; class Mammalia; order Artiodactyla; family Balaenopteridae; genus Balaenoptera; species Balaenoptera physalus. The sequence continues at coordinate 21,891 of NW_028124215.1, read as the reverse complement.
GTGTGAGGGCCCTTGTTAGGGACACTGTCAGTGCCTGAGTTAGGTGTAGTGTCAGGGTTTTAGTTACGTACACTGTCAGTGCCTGAGTTGGGAATAGTGTCAGGGCCTTAGTTATGGACTGTGTCATTGCCTGAGTTAGGAGTAGTGTCAGGGCCTTAGTTAGGAGTAGCATCAGTGCCTTCGTTAGGTATTGTATCAGCGCCTCAGTTAGGAATAGATTCAGGGCCTTATTTTGGGACAGTGTCAGTGCCTGAGTTAGGAGTTTTGTCGGCCTTAGTTAGGGACCTTTCCAGGGCCTGAGTTAGGAGTAATGTCAGGGCCTTCCTTAGGTATTGTATCAGTGCCTGAGTTAGGAATAGTGTCAAGGCCTTAGTTAGGGACATTGCCAGGGCATGATTTAGGAGTAGTGTTAGGGTGTGAGTTATGAACAGTGTCAGGGCCTTAGTTAGTGACAGTGTCAGTTCCTGAGTTAGGAGTAGAGTCAGGGCCTAAGTTAGGGACAGTGCCAGTGCTGAGTTCGTAGTAGTATCAGGGCCTTAGTTAGAGACAGTGTCAGGGCCTGAGTTAGGAGTAGTGTCCGAGGCTTTGTTAGGGACAGTGTCAGTGCCTGAGTTAAGAGTAGCGTCACAGCTTTAGTTAGGGCCAGTGTCAGGGCCTTAGTTAAGACCAGTGTCAGGGCCTATGATAGGAATCAGATCAGGGCCTGTGTTACGAGTAGTGTCAGGGCCTTAGTTAAGGACAGTGTCAGGGCCTGAGTCCTGACTTATTCCTAACTTTCCTCACTAAGGATTTTTGACACTACTGCTAATTCAGGTCCTGATAATATCCCTTACTAAGGCCCTGACCCTTTCCCTGGCTAAGGCCCTGAACTTCTCCTAAGTCAGGCCCTGATACTGTCCCTAACAATGGCCCTGACACTACACCTAACTTAGGCCCCGAAATGATACCTAACAAAGGCTCTGTTGCTAGTCCAAACTAAAGCCCTAAAATTGGTCTTAAATAAGGCCTTGACACTGATCCTAACTCAGGCCCTAACACTGTCCCTAGCTAAGGCCCTGACAGTACGCCTAACTCAGGCCCTCATACGATTCCTAACAATGGCTCTGATGCTAGTCCAAACTAAGGCCCTGAAATTGGTCCTAAATAAGGCCTTGACACGAATCGTAACTCAGGCCCTAGCACTGTCCCTAACTAGGTCTCTGACAGTACACCTAACTCAGACCCTGACACTGTCCCTAAGCAAGGCCCTGACACTACTCCTAACTCAGTCCCTTACACTGTACCTAACAAAGTCACTGATGCTAGGCCTAACTCAGGCCCTGAAACTGTCTGTAACTAAGGCCCTGCTGCCATCAGCATGTAAAGTCCTGACATTATCCTGAGCTAATATCCTGACCTATGTCTTTCCAGGGTCCTGAAACTGTCCCAAAGTAAGCCCTGACGCTGTCCGTAAGTGAAGACCTGAGGCTGTCCCTAACTCAGGCCCTGAAGCTTTCCTTAACTGAAGCCTTGAAGCTGTGCCTAACTCAGGCCCTGATCATGTATTTCACAAAGACCTTAATGCTGATCCAGCAAAGACGCTGATGCTGCTCCAAAGTCATGCCCTGACAGTGTGCCCAGCAAAGGGCCTGACGCTAGGCCTCACTCAGGCCCTGTCGCTCTCCCGAAGTCAGGCCCTGACACTGTCACTAACTAAGGCCCTGACTCTACTCCTAACTCAGTCCCGTACATTGTACCTAACAACGGCTCTGATGCTAGTCGTAACTCAGGGCCTGACACTGTCTCTAACTAAGGGCTGCTGCCATCAATATCTAAAGTCCTGACATTATCCGGAGCTAATATCCTGACCCATGTCTTACCAAGGTCCTGAAACTGTCCCAAAGTAAGCCCTGACGCTGTCCCTAAGTGAGGGCCTGCAGCTTTCCCTAACTAACTCAGGCCTTGATGATGTGACTAACTCAGACCCTGGTCATGTCTTTAACTAAGACCCTAAGGCTGATCCAAAAGAGGCCCTGATGCTGCTCCTAAGTCATGCCTTGACAGTGTCCCCAGCTAAGGGTCTGATGCTAGGCCTCACTCAGACCCTATCACTCTCCCTAAGTCAGGCCCTGATACTGTCCCTACCTGAAGCCCTAACACTGGTTCTGAATAAGGCCCTGATATTCTCAGTAACAAAGGTCTTCACACTATCCTTAGGTCATTTCCTGACACGATTCCTAGCCTTCACCCTAACCCTGTCCCGAGTTAATATCCTACCTCTTATGCTAACTAAAGATGTTATGCTGTGCCTACCTCAGGCATTGAATTTAGTCCCAAGACCGCTAGACTGTCCCTCACTGGGCTCCATGCCCTTATCGTCACAATGTTCCGTGACCACTGTCATCACAATGCTCCACGCCCTTATCATCACAATGCCCCATGAACCCTGTCATCACAATGCCCCATGACCACTTACATCACAATGCTCCACGCCCTTATCATCACAATGCCCCATGACCCCTGTCATCACAATGCCCCATGACCTCTTTTCATCACAATGCTCCATGACCATTTTCATCACAAGGCTCCATGCCCTTATCATCACAGTGCTCCATGAACCCTTTCATCACAATGCTCCATGGCCCTTCTCATCACAATGCCCCATGACCCCTTGCATCACAATGCTCCATGACCCCTTTCCTCACAATGCTCCAGAAATCTTGTCATCACAATGTTCCATGACCGTGGCATCACAATGCTACATGACCCTGGTCTTCACAGTTCTCCATGACCTTTGTCATCACAATGCTCTATGTCGCTTTTCATGACAATTCTCAATGACCACTTTAATCACTATGCTAGCTGACCATTTTCATGACATTTCTCTATTGTCATTACAATTCCCCACGGCCCCTTTCTTCACAATGCTCCATGATGCCTGTCATAAAAATGCTCCATGGCTTTTGTTATCACAATGCTCCAGGACCAGTTTCATCACAATACTCCATCCCCCTTGTCATCACAGTGCACAATGAAACCTTTCATTACAATGTTCCATGAAACTTGTCATCACAATGCCCCATGGCCTTTATCGTCACAATGCTCCCAGGTACTTTTCATCACGACGTTCCATGAAAACTTTCATCACATGGCTCCATGACCATTTTCATCAAAATAGTCCATACCCTTGTCAACACAATGCTGCATAATCCCTGTCATCACAATTCTCCATGACTGATGTCATCACAATAATCCACGACAAGTTTCATAACAATGCTTCATGCCCCCAGTCATCACAGTCCTCCATGATACCTTTCATCACAATTCCTAGATGATCAAGGTCATCACAATGCCCCATGACAACTGTCATCACAATTCGCTATGACCCTTGTCATCACAATACTCGATGAACCGTGTCATCACAGTGTTCCAGGACACATGTCATCACAATGATCCATGACTACTTTCATCACAATGCTCCAATACACCTGTCATCACAATGCTCCATTGCCCCTGTTATCATATTGCTCCATGATCTCTTTCATCACAATGCTCCATGACCACTGTCATCACCATGCCTCATGACGCCTGTCATCCGAATGCTCCATGGCCCCTTTCATCACAATGCTCCATGAACCCAGTCATCACAATGTTCCCTGCCCTTTTCATCACAATGCTCCATGGGCCCTGTCATCACAATGCTCCATGCCCTTGTCATCAAAATGCTCCAGAACTCTTGTCATCATAATGCTCCATGCCAATGTCATCAAAATGCCCCATGACACTTGTCATCATAATGCTCCATGGCCTTTGTCATCACAATGTTCCATGATCCCAGTAATCACAGTGCTCCCTGATACCTTTCATCACAATTCTAGATGACCACTGTCACCACAATGCCCCATGACTGATGTCATCACAATTCGCATGGTCCTTGTCATCACAATGCTCCATGAACCGTGTCATCACAAGGTTCCAGGACACTTGTCATCACAATGATCCATGATCACTTTCATCACAATGCTCCATGAAACCTGTCATCTCAATGCTCCATAGCCTTTGTATTCACAATGCTCCATGGCCCCTGTAATCACAGTGCTCTATGACCCATTTCATCACAATGCTCCAAGACCGCTGTCATCACAATGCCCCATGACGCCTGCCATCACAAATCTCCAAGGCCTCTCTTACCAGAAAGCTCCATGATCCCTGTCAGCACAATGTTCCATGACACTTTTCATCACAATGCTCCATGACCCCTGTCATCACAAAGTTCTCTGCCCATATCATCACAATGCTCCTTGTCACCTTTAATCACAATGCTCCATGCCCTTTCATCACAAAGCTCCAGAATTCTTGTTGTCGCAATGATCCTTGACCGTGTCATTACAATGCTCCATGACCCTTGTCATCACAAAGCTCCATGACCCCTGTCATCACAATGATCCATGACTCCTTTCCTCACAGTGCTCCAGGACCCTTTTCATCATAATGCTCCATGCCATTGTCAGCACAATGCTCCTTGGACCCTGTCATCAAAATGCTCCATCCCCTTTTCATCACAATGCTCCAGATGTCCTATCATTACAATGCTCCATGCCCGTGTCAACACAATGCTCCATGACCCCTGTCATCAAAATGCTTTATGAACCTTTTTATCAGAATGCTCCATGACCCCTGTCATCAAAATGATCCATGACCGTTGTCATCACAATGCTGCATGATACCTTTCATCCCAATTCTCTGTGACCGCTGTCATCACAATGCTCCTGGACAATTTTCATCACAATGCTCCATGACCCCTGTCATCATAGTGCCCCATAACCGCTGTAATCACAATGCTCCATGACCCTGTCATCACAATGCTGCATGACTCCTGTCATCACATTTTTCCATGACCTATGTATTCACAATGCACCATGGACCCTATAATCACACTGCTGCATGTTCCCTTTCAACACAATGGTCCATGACCCCTCTCATCACAATGTTCCATGAAAATTGTCATCAAAATGCTCCATGACCCCGGTCACCACAAGGTTCCCTGCCCTTGTCATCACAATGCTCCATGACGCTTGTAATCACAATGGTACATGGCCTTGTCATTACAATGCTCCATGGCCTCTGTCATCACCAATCTCCATGGTCTTTCTCATCACAATGCTCTATGACTCCTGTCATCACAATGCTTGATGACCATTGTCATCAAAATGGCCAAGGCCCGTGTCATCACAATGCCTCATGGTCTTTGTAATCATAATGCTCAATGACCCCTCTCATCACAATGCTCCATGCCGTTGTCATCACAATGCTCCATGGCCCGTGTAATCACAATGCTGCATGCCCTCGTCATCACAATGCTCCAGAACTCTTGGCATCATAATGCTCCATTCCCGTGTCATCCCATTGCTCAATGACACTTGTCATCAAAATGTTCCTTGGTCTTTGTCATCACAGTGCTCCATGATACCTTTAATCAAAATTCTACATGACCACTGTCATCACAATGCAAGATGACCAATCTCATCACAGTGCCCCATGACACGTGTCATCACAATTCGCCTTGGCCCTTGTCATCTCAATGCTCTATGAACCGTGTCATCACTAGATTCCAGGACCCTTGTCATCACAATGCTCCATGAACTCTCTTATCTCAATGTTCCATGGCCTTTGTATTCACAATGCTCCATTGTCCCGATAATCGCGTTGCTCCATGATCTGTGTCAGCACAATATTTCATGACACTTGTCATCACAATGCTCCATGAACCCTGTAATCAAAATGATCCCTGCCAATGTCATCACAATGTTCCATGTCTCCTGTAATCACAATGCTCCATGCCCATGTCATCACAATGCTCCAGGTATGTTGTCATCACCATGCTTCATGCCCCGTGTCATCACAATGCTCCATGAATCTTGTCTTCACAATGCTCTATGGCCGTTTCATCACAATGCTCCGTGACCCCTGTCAACACAATGCCTGATGACCCCTGTCATCAAAATGCTAAATGGCACTTGTCATCACAATGCTCTATGTCACCTGTCATCACTCTTCTCCATGTCACTTGTTATCACAATGCTCCATGGCCCCTGTAATCCAAGTACTCCATGACCCCTTTCATTACAATGCCCAATGCTACCTCTCATCACAATTCTCCATGGCATTTGTCATCACGATGCACCATGACTCCTGTCATCACAATGCTCCATGACACTTGTCATCACAGCGCTCGATGGCCCTTGTCATCACAATGTTCCTTGGTGCTTTTCATCGCAATGCTCCATGACAACTTTCATCATAATATTCCAAGATTTGTTTCATCACAATGCTCCATGGCCCTTGTCATTACAAATCCACATGATCCCTTTCATGACAATTCTCCATGGCAACTTACATAAAAATGCTCCATGCCCCTGTCATCACAATGCCCAATGATACCTGTTTTTACAATGATCCATGTCCCTTGTCATCACAAGGCTCCATGTCCCTTGTATTCACAATGCCCCATGACTCCTGTCATCACAATGCTCCATGGCCCTTGTGATCACAATGCTCCATGAAACATTTCCTCACAAAGCTCCTGTACGCCTTTCATCCAAATTCCCCATGGCCACTGTCATCACAATTCTCCATGACCCCTGTCATCGTAATGGTCCATGACCCGCTTCATCTCAATGCTCCATGACACCTGTCATCACAAAGCTCCATGCCCTTGTCATCACAAGTCTCCAGAACTCTTGTCATTATAATGCTCCATGTCCGTTTCATCACCATGCTCCATGACACTTGTCATCACAATGCTCCATGGCCCCTCTCATTACTGTGCTCCATAATAACTTTAATCACATTTCTAGATGACCACTGCCATCACAATGCCCCATGACATTGTCATCACAATTCGCCATGACCATTGTCATCACAATGCTCCATGAACCATGTCATCAGAGGGTCCCAGGACACTTGTCATCACAATGATCCATTACCATTTTCATCACAATGCTCCATGACCACTGTCATCTCAATGCTCCAAGGCCTTTGTATTCAAAATGCTCCATGGCCCCTGTAATCACAGTGCTCCATAACACCTTTCATCATAATGCTCCATGACCACTGCCATCTCAATGCCTCATGACGCCTGTCATCACAATTCTCCAAGGCCCCTTTCATCACAATGCTCCATGGCACTTGTCATCACATTGCTCCATAACACCTGTCATCACAGTGTTCCCGGCCCATATCATCACAATGCTCCATGTCCCCTATAATCACAATGCTCCATGCCTTTTTCCTGAAAATGCTCCACAATTCTTGTCATTTCAATGTTCCATGACCGTGGCATCACAAGGCTCCATGGCCCTTGTCATCACAATGCTCCAGAATTCTTGTCATCACAATGTTCCATGACCACGTCATCACAATGCTACATGACCCTGGTCTTCACAGTTCTCCATGACCTTTGTCATCACAATGCTCTATGTCGCTTTTCATGACAATTCTCAATGACCACTTTAATCACTATGCTCGGTGACCATTTTCATGACATTTCTCTATTGTCATTACAATTCCCCACGGCCCCTTTCTTCACAATGCTCCATGATGCCTGTCATAAAAATGCTCCATGGCTTTTGTTATCACAATGCTCCAGGACCAGTTTCATCACAATACTCCATCCCCCTTGTCATCACAGTGCACAATGAAACCTTTCATTACAATGTTCCATGACACTTGTCATCACAATGCTCCATGGCCTTTGTCATCACAATGTTCCATGGCCGCTGTCATCACAATGCTCCATGCCATTGTCATCAAAATTCTCCAGAACTCTTGTCATCATAATGCTCCATGCCAATGTCATCAAAATGCCCCTTGACACTTGTCATCACTATGCTCCATGGCCTTTGTCATCACAATGTTCCATGGTCCCTGTAATCACAGTGCTCCCTGATACCTTTCATCACAATTCTAGATGACCACTGTCATCACGATGCCCCATGACTGATGTCATCACAATTCGCATGGTCCTTGTCATCACAATGCTCCATGAACCGTGTCATCACAAGGTTCCAGGACACTTGTCATCACAATGATCCATGATCACTTTCACCACAATGCTCCATGAATCCTGTCATCTCAATGCTCCATTACCTTTGTATTCACAATGCTTCATGGCCCCTTTAGTCACAGTTCTCTATTACCCATTTCATCACAATGCTCCAAGACCGCTGTCATCACAATGCCCCATGACGCCTGCCATCACAAATCTCCAAGGACTCTCTTACCATAAAGCTCCATGTTCCCTGTCAGCACAATGTTCCATGACACTTTTCATCACAATGCTCCATGATCCCTGTCATCACAAAGTTCTCTGCCCATATCATCACAATGCTCCTTGTCACCTTTAATCACAATGCTCCATGCCCTTTCATCACAATGCTCCTGAATTCTTGTTATCGCAATGATCCTTGACCATGTCATTACAATGCTCCATGACCCTTGTCATCACAAATCTCCATGACCCCTGTCATCACAATGATCCATGACTCCTTTCCTCACAGTGCTCCAGTACCCTTTTCATCATAATGCTCCATGCCATTGTCAGCACAATGCTCCTTGGACCCTGTCATCAAAATGCTCCTTCCCCTTTTCATCACAATGCTCCAGATGTCCTATCATTACAATGTTCCATGCCCGTGTCAACACAATGCTCCATGACCCCTGTCATCAAAATGATTTATGAACCTTGTTATCAGAATGTTCCATGACCCCTGTCATCAAAATGATCCATGACCGTTGTCATCACAATGCTGCATGATACCTTTCATCCCAATTCTCTGTGACCGCTGTCATCACAATGCTCCAGGAGAATTTTCATCACAATGCTCCATGCCCCCTGTCATCACAGTGCCTCATGGTCTTTGTCATCACAATGCTCAATGTCCCCTGTCATCACAATACTCCATGCCATTGTCATCACAATGCTCCATGGCCCCTGTAATCACAATGCTCCATGCCCTTTTCATCACAATGCTCCAGAACACTTGTCATCATAATGCTCCATTCCCGTGTCATCCCATTGCACAATGACACTTGTCATCAAAATGTTCCTTGGCCTTTGTCATCACAATGCTCCATGATACCTTTAATCAAAATTCTACATGACCACTGTTATCACAATGCAAGGTGACCGATGTCATCACAATGCCCCATGACACGTGTCATCACAATTCGCCTTGGCCCTTGTCATCTCAATGCTGTATGAACTCTGTCATCACTAGGTTCCAGGACACTTGTCATCACAATGCTCCATGACCACTGTCATCTCAATGCTCCATGGCCTTTGTATTGACAATGCTCCATTGTCCCGATATTCGCGTTGCTCCATGATCTGTGTCAGCACAATATTACATGACACTTGTCATCACAATGCTCCATGATCCCTGTAATCACAATGCTCCATGCCCATGTCATCACAATGCTCCAGGTATGTTGTCATCACCATGCTTCATGCCCCGTGTCATCACAATGCTCCATGAATCTTGTCTTCACAATGCTCTATGGCCTTTGTCATCACAATGCTCCGTGACCCCTGTCAACACAATGCCTGATGACCCCTGTCATCAAAATGCTGAATGACACTTGTCATCACAATGCTCTAAGTCACCTGTCATCACTCTTCTCCATGTCACTTGTTATCACAATGCTCCATGGCCCCTGTTATCATATTGCTCCATGATCTCTTTCATCACAATGCTCCATGACCAGTGTCATCACCATGCCTCATGACGCCTGTCATCTCAATGCTCCATGGCCCCTTTCATCACAATGCTCCATGAACCCAGTCATCACAATGTTCCCTGCCCTTTTCATCACAATGCTCCATGGGCCCTGTCATCACAATGCTACATGCCCTTGTCATCAAAATGCTCCAGAACTCTTGTCATCATAATGCTCCATGCCAATGTCATCAAAATGCCCCATGACACTTGTCATCACAATGCTCCATGGCCTTTGTCATCACAATGTTCCATGGCCGCTGTCCTCACAATGCCCCATGCCCTTGTCATCAAAATTCTCCAGAACTCTTGTCATCATAATGCTCCATGCCAATGTCATCAAAATGCCCCTTGACACTTGTCATCACAATGCTCCATGGCCTTTGTCATCACAATGTTCCATGGCCCCTGTCATCACAGTGCTCCCTGATACCTTTCATCACAATTCTAGATGACCACTGTCATCACGATGCCCCATGACTGATGTCATCACAATTCGCATGGTCCTTTTCATCACAATGCTCCATGAACGGTGTCATCACAAGGTTCCAGGACACTTGTCATCACAATGATCCATGATCACTTTCATCACAATGCTCCATGAATCCTGTCATCTCAATGCTCCATTACCTTTGTATTCACAATGCTCCATGGCCCCTTTAGTCACAGTGCTCTATGACCCATTTCATCACAATGCTCCAAGACCGCTGTCATCACAATGCCCCATGACGCCTGCCATCACAAATCTCCAAGGACTCTCTTACCAGAAAGCTCCATGTTCCCTGTCAGCACAATGTTCCATGACACTTTTCATCACAATGCTCCATGACCCCTGTCATCACAAAGTTCTCTGCCCATATCATCACAATGCTCCTTGTCACCTTTAATCACAATGCTCCATGCCCTTTCATCACAATGCTCCTGAATTCTTGTTATCGCAATGATCCTTGACTGTGTCATTACAATGCTCTATGACCCTTGTCATCACAGAGCTCCATGACCCCTGTCATCACAATGATCCAGGACTCCTTTCCTCACAGTGCTCCAGTACCCTTTTCATCATAATGCTCCATGCCATTGTCAGCACAATGCTCCTTGGACCCTGTCATCAAAATGCTCCTTCCCCTTTTCATCACAATGCTCTAGATGTCCTATCATTACAATGTTCCATGCCCGTGTCAACACAATGCTCCATGACCCCTGTCATCAAATTGCTTTATGAACCTTGTTATCAGAATGTTCCATGACCCCTGTCATCAACATGATCCATCACCACTGTCATCACAATGCTGCATGATACCTTTCATCCCAATTCTCTGTGACCGCTGTCATCACAATGCTCCTGGACAATTTTCATCACAATCCTCCATGGCCCGTGTCATCACAGGGCCCCATAACCACTGTAATCACAATGCTCCATGACCCTGTCATCACAATGCTGCATGACTCCTGTCATCACATTTTTCCATGGCCTATGTATTCACAATGCACCATGGACCCTATAATCACACTGCTGCATGTTCCCTTTCAACACAATGGTCCATGACCCCTCTCATCACAACGTTCCATGAAAATTGTCATCAAAATGCTCCATGACCCCGGTCACCACAAGGTTCCCTGCCCTTGTCATCACAATGATCCATGACTTTTGTAATCAAAATGTTCCATGACCCTTGTAATCACAATGGTACATGGCCTTGTCATCACAATGTTCCATGGCCTCTGTCATCACCATGCTCCATGGTCTTTCTCATCACAATGCTCTATGACCCATATCATCACAATGCTTGATGACCATTGTCATCACAATGCTCCAAGGCCCGTGTCATCACAATGCCTCATGGTCTTTGTAATCATAATGCTCAATGACCCCTCTCATCACAATGCTCCATGCCATTGTCATCACAATGCTCCATGGCCCCTGTAATCACAATGCTCCATGCCCTCGTCATCACAATGCTCCAGAACTCTTGGCATCATAATGCTCCTTTCCCGTGTCATCCCACTGCTCAATGATACTTGTCATCTAAATGTTCCTTAGCCTTTGTCATCACAGTGCTCCATGATACCTTTAATCAAAATTCTACATGACCACTGTCATCACAATGCAAGATGATCAATCTCATTACAATGCCCCATGACACGTGTCATCACAATTCGCCTTGGCCCTTGTCATCTCAATGTTGTATGAACCGTGTCATCACTAGGTTCCAGGACCCTTGTCATCACAATGCTCCATGAACTCTCTTATCTCAATGTTCCATGGCCTTTGTATTCACAATGCTCCATTGTCCCGATAATCGCGTTGCTCCATGATCTGTGTCAGCACAATATTTCATGACACTTATCATCACAATGCTCCATGAACCCTGTAATCAAAATGATCCCTGCCAATGTCATCACAATGTTCCATGTCTCCTGTAATCACAATGCTCCATGCCCATGTCATCACAATGCGCCAGGTATGTTGTCATCACCATGCTTCATGCCCCATGTCATCACAATGCTCCGTGAATCTTGTCTTCACAATGCTCTATGGTCTTTGTCATCACAATGCCCCATGACCGCTGTCAACACAATGCCTGATGACCCCTGTCAACAAAATGCTAAATGGCACTTGTCATCACAATGCTCTATGTCACCTGTCATCACTCTTCTCCATATCACTTGTCATCACAATGCTCCATGGCCTTTATCATCACAATGTTGCCTGGCCCCTGTCATCACAGTGCTCCATGATACATTTCATCACAATTCTACATGACCACTGTCATCACAATGTCCCATGACAGATGTCATCACAATTTTCCATTGTCCTTCTCATCACAATGCTCCATGAACGGTGTCATCACAAGGTTCCAGGACACTTGTCATCACAATGATCCATGATCACTTTCATCACAATGCTCCATGAACCCTGTCATCTCAATGCTCCATAGCCTTTGTATTCACAATGCTCCATGGCCCCTGTCATCACAGTGCTGCATGACCCCTTTCATCACAATGCCCAATGCCACCTCTCGTCACAACTCTCCATGGCATTTGTCATCACGATGCTCCATGACACCTGTCATCACAATGCTCCATGACACTTGTCATCACAATGCTCGATGGCCCTTATCATCACAATGTTCCTTGGTGTTTTTCATCGCAATGCTCCATGACAACTTTCATCAAAATCCTCCAAGATTTGTTTCATCACAATGCTCCATGGCCCTTGTCATTACAAATCCACAGGATCCCTTTCATCACAATTCTCCATGGCAACTTACATAAAAAAGCTCCATGCCCCTGTCATCACAATTCCCAATGATACCTGTTTTTACAATGATCCATGACCCTTGTCATCACAAGGCTCCATATCCCTTGTGTTCACAATGCTCCATGGCCCTTGTCATCACAATGCTCCATGAAACCTTTCCTCACAATGCTCCAGTATGCCTTTCAGCCAAATTCCCCATGGCCACTGTCATCACAATTCTCCATGACCCCTGTCATCTCAATGCTCCATAGCCTTTGTATTCACAATGCTCCATGTCCCCTGTAATCACAGTGCTCCATGACCCGTTTCATCTCATTGCTCCATGACCTCACTCATCACAATGCCCCATGACCACTGTAATCAGAGTGCTCCATAACACCTTTCATCATAATGCTCCATGACCACTGCCATCTCAATGCCCCATGACGCCTGTCATCACAATTCTCCAAGGCCCCTCTCATCACAATGCTCCATGACACTTGTCATCACATTGCTCCATAACACCTGTCATCACAGTGTTCCCTGCCCATGTCATCACAATGCTCCATGTCCCCTATAATCACAAAGCTCCATGCTTTTTCCTCACAATGCTTCAGAATTCTTGTCATCCCAATTTTCCATGACCGTGTCATCACAATGCTACATGACCCTGGTCATCACAGTTCTCCATGATCTTTGTCATCACAATGCTCTATGTCACTTTTCATCACAATTCTCAATGAACACTTTAATCACTATGCTCGCTGACAATTTTCATCATATTTCTCTGTTGTCATTACAATTCCCCATGGCCCGTTTCTTCACAATGCTCCATGATGCCTGTCATCACAATGCTCTATGGCTTTTGTCATCACAATGCTCCAGGACCAGTTTCATCACAATATTCCATCCCCCTTGTCATCACAGTGCACAATGAAACCTTTCATTACAATGCTCCATGACACTTGTCATCAGAATGCTCCATGGTTTTATCGTCACAATGCTCCCAGGCACTTTTCATCACGATGTTCCATGAAAACTTTCATCACATTGCTCCATGACCATTGTCATCATAATAGTACATACCGTTCTCAACACAATGCTGTATAATACCTGACATCACAATAATCCAGTAATATTTTCATAACAATGCTTCATGACCCCAGTCATCACAGTACTCCATGACACCTTACATCACAATTACTAGATGATCAATGTCATCACAGTGCCCCATGACACCTGTCATCACAATTCGCTATGACCCTTGTCATCACAATACTTGATGAACCGTGTCATCAGAGTGTTTCAGAATACATGTCATCACAATGATCCATGAGTATTTTCATCGCTATGCTTCAATACACCTGTCATCACAATGCTCCATGGCCCCTGTTATCATATTGCTCCATGATCTCTTTCATCACAATGCTCCATGACCACTGTCATCACCATGCGTCATGACACCTGTCATCTCAATGCTCCATGGCCACTTTCATCACAATGCTCCATGAATCCAATCATCACAATGTTCCCTGCCCTTTTCATCACAATGCTCCATGGGTCCTGTCATCACAATGCTCCATAACCTTGCCATCAAAATGCTCCAGAACTATTGTCATCATAATGCTACATGCCAATGTCATCAAAATGCCCCATGACACTTGTCATCACAATTCGCCTTGGTCCTTGTCATCTCAATGCTCTATGAGCCGTGTCATCACTAGGTTCTAGGACACTTGTTATCACAGTGATCCATGACCACTTTCATCACAATGCTCCATGAACTCTATTATCTCAGTGCTCCATGGCATTTGTATTCACGGTGCTCCCTTGTTCCGATAATCGCATTGCTCCATGATCTGTGTCAGCACAACGTTCCATGACACTTTTCATCACAATGCTCCATGACCCCTTTCATCACAAAGTTCTCTGCCCATATCATCACAATGCTCCTTGTCACATTTAATCACAATGCTCCATGCCCTTTCTTCACAATGCTCCAGAATTCTTGTCATCACAATGTTCCTTGACCGTGTCATCACAATGCTCCATGGCCCTTGTCATCACAAAGCTCCATGACCCTTGTCATCACAATGATCCATGAATCCTTTCCTCACAGTGCTTCAGTACCCTTTTCATCACAATGCTCCATGCCATTGTCATCACAATGCTCCTTGGACCCTGTCATCAAAATGCTCCATCCCCTTATAATCACAATGCTCTAGATATCCTATCATTACAATGCTCCATGCCCGTGTCAACACAATGCACCATGACACCTGTCATCAATCTGATTTATGAACCTTGTTATCAGAATGTTCCATGATCCCTGTCATCAAAATGATCCATGACCATTGTCATCACAATGCTGCATGATACATTTCATCCACATTTTCTGTGACCGCTATCATCACAAAGCTCCAGGACAATTTTCATCACAATGTTCCATGCCCCCTGTCATCACAGTGCCCCATAACCCCTGTAATCACAATGCTGCATGACCCTGTCATCACAATGCCCCATGACAGATGTCATCACAATTCGCCATGGTCCTTGTCATCACAGTGCTCCATGAACCGTGTCATCACAAGGTTCCAGGACACTTGTCATCCCAATGATCCATGATCACTTTCATCACAATGCTCCATGAAACCTGTCATCTCAATACTCCATAACCTTTGTAGTCACTATTCTCCATGGCCCGTGTCATCACAGTGCTCCATGACCATATTCATCACAATGCTCCAGGACCGCTGTCATCACAATGCCCCATGACGACTGCCATCACAAATCTCCAAGGCCTCTCTTACCAAAAAGCTCCATGATCTCTGTCAGGACAATGTTCCATGACACTTTTCATCAAAATGGTCCATGACCTCTGTCATCACAAAGTTCTCTGCCCATATCATCACAATGCTCCTTGTCACCTTTAATCACAATGCTCCATGCCCTTTCATCACAATGCTCCAGAATTCTTGTCATCGCAGTGTTCCATGACCGTGTCATCACAATGCTCCATGACCCTTTTCATCAAAAAGGTCCATGACCCCTGTCACCACAATGATCCATGACTCCTTTCCTCACAGTGCTCCAGTACCCTTTTCATCACAATGATCCATGGCATTGTCAGCACAATGCTCCTTGGACCCTGTCATCAAAATGCTCCATCCCCTTTTCATCACAATGTTCCAGATATCGTATCATTACAATGCTCCATGCCGGTGTCAACACAATGCTCCATGACCCCTGTCATCAAAATGCTTTATGAACCTTGTTATCAGAATGTTCCATGAACCCTGTCATCAAAATGATCCATGACCATTGTCATCACAACGCTGCATGATAACTTTCATCCCAATTCTCTGTGACGGCTGTCATCACAAGGCTCCAGGACAATTTTCATCACAATTCTCCATGTCCCCTGTCATCACAGTGCCCCATAATTGCTGTAATCACAATGCTCCATGACCCTGCCATGACAATGCTACATGACACCTGTCATCACATTGTTCCATGGCCTATGTATTCACAATGCTCCATGGACCCTGTAATCACTCTGCTCCATGTTCCCTTTCAACACAATGCTCCATGACACCTGTCATCACAACGTTCCATGAAAGTTGTCATCAAAATGCTCCATGACCCCGGTCACCACAAGGTTCCCTGCCCTTGTAATCACAATGCTCCATGACGCTTGTAATAACAATGGTACATGGCCTTTTCATCACAAAGTTCCATGGCTTCTGTCATCACCATGCTCCATGGTATTTCTCATCACAATGCTCTATGACCCCTGTCATCACAATGATTGATGACCATTGTCATCACAATGCTCAAGAACACTTGTCATCATAATACTCTATTCCCGTGTCATCCCATTGCTCAATGACACTTGTCATCAAAATGTTCCTTGGCCTTTATCATCACAGTGCTCCATGATACCTTTAATCAAAATTCTACATGACCACTGTCATCACAATGCAAGATGACCAATGTCATCACAATGCCCCATGACAGGTGTCATCATAATTCGCCTTGGCCCTTGTCATCTCAATGCTGTAGGAAACGTGTCATCACTAGGTTCCAGGACACTTGTCATCACAGTGATCCATGACCACTTTCATCACAATGCTCCATGAACTCTGTTATCTCAATGCTCCATGGCCTTTGTATTCACAATGCTCCATTGTCCCGATAATCGCGTTGCTCCATGAACACTTTCATCACAATGCTCTTTGACCACTGTCACCATAATGCCCCATGACGTCTCTCATCACTGTGCTCCAAGGCCACTCTCATCAAAATGCTCCATGATCTGTGTCAGCACAATATTGCATGACACTTGTCATCACAATGCTCCAGAATCCCTGTAATCACAATGATCCCTGCCAATGTCATCACAATGCTCCATGTCTCCTGTACACACAATGCTCCATACCCTTGTCATCACAATGCTCCAGGTCTGTTGTCATCACCATGCTTCATGCCCGTGTCATCACAATGCTCCATGAATCTTGTCTTCACAATGCTCCATGGCCAAAGTCATCACAATGCTCCATGACCCCTGTCATCACAATGCTCTCTGGCCTTTGTCATCACAATGCTCCAAGGCCCGTGTCATCACAATGCCTCATGGTCTTTGGAATCATAATGCTCAATGACCCCTCTCATCACAATGCTCCATGCCGTTGTCATCACAATGCTCCATGGCCCCTGTAATCACAATGCTCCATGCCCTTGTCATCAAAATGCTCCAGAACTCTTGTCATCATTATGCTCCATGCCAATGTCATGAAAATGCCTCATGACACTTTTCATCACAATGCTCCATGGCCTTTGTCATCACAATGTTCCATGGCCCCTGTCATCACAGTGCTCCCTGATACCTTTCATCACAATTCTAGATGACCACTGTCATCACAATGTTCCATGACAGATGTCATCACAATTCGCCATGTTCCTTGTCATCACAATGCTCCATGAAATGTGTCATCACAAGGTTCCAGGTCACTTGTCATCCCAATGATCCATGATCACTTTCATCACAATGCTCCATGAACCCTGTCATCTCAATGCTCCATAGCCTTTGTATTCACAATGCTCCATGGCCCCTGTAATCACAGTGCTCCATGATCCATTTCTTCACAATGTTCCAAGACTGCTGTCATCACAATGCCGCATGACGACTGCCATCACAAATCTCCAAGGCCTCTCTTACCAAAAAGCTCCATGATCCCTGTCAGCACAATATTCCATGACACTTTGCATCACAATGCTCCATGACCCCTGTCATCACAAAGTTCTCTGCCCATATCATCACAATGCTCCTTGGCACATTTAATCACAATGCTCCATGCCCTTTCATCACAATGCTCCAGAATTCTTGTCATTGCAATGTTCCTTGACAGTGTCATCACAAAGCTCCATGACCCTTGTCATTACAATGATCCATGACTCCTTTCCTCACAGTGCTCCAGTACCCTTTTCATCACAATGCTCCATGCCATTGTCAGCACAATGCCCCTTGGACACTGTCTTCAAAATGCTCAATCCCCTTTTCATCACGATGCTCCAGATATCCTCTCATTACAATGCTCCATGCCCATGTCAACACAATGCTCCATGACCCCTGTCATCATGACCACTGTCATGATGACAGGGGCCAATGACCCCTGTCATTCACAATGCTCCATGGACCCTGTATTCAAACTGCTCCATGTTCCCTTTCAACACAATGCTCCATGACCCCTGTCATCACCACGTTTCATGAAAGTTGTCATCAAAATTCTCCATGACCCCGGTCACCACAAGGTTCCCTGCCCAAGTCATCACAATGCTCCATGACACTAGTAATCACAATTGTACATGGCCTTGTCATCACAATGATCCATGGCCTCTGTCATCACCATGCTCCATGGTCTTTCTCATCACAATGCTCCATGACCCCTCTCATCACATTGCTTGATGACCAATGTTATCACAATGCTCTAAGGCCTCTGTCATCAAAATGCCTCATGGTCCTTGTAATCACAATGCTCAATGACCCCTGTCATAACAATGCTCCATGCCATTGACATCACAATGCTCCATTGCCTTTGTCATCACAATGTTCCATGGCCCCTGTCATCACAATGCTCCAGAGCTCTTGTCATCATAATGCTCCATGCCAATGTCATCAAAATGCCCCATGACACTTGTCATCACAATGCTCCATGTCATCAAAATGATCCATGACTGTTGTCATCACAATGCTGAATGATACCTTTCATCCCAATTCTCTGTGACCGCTGTCATCACAATGCTCCTGGACAATTTTCATCACAATGCTCCATGGCCCCTGTCATCACAGTGCCCCATAACCCCTGTAATCACAATGCTTCATGACCCTGTTTTCACAATGCTACATGACACCTGTCATTACATTGTTCCATGGCCTATGTATTCACAATGCTCCATGGACCCTGTAATCACACTGCTACATGTTCCCTTTCAACACAATGCTCCATGACCCCTGTCATCAAAAGGTTCCATGAAAGTTGTCATCAAAATGCTCCATGACTCAGGTCACCACAAGCTTCCCTGCCCTTGTCATCACAATGCTCCATGACCCTTGTAATCACAACGGTACATGGCCTTGTCATCACAATGTTCTATGGCCTCTGTCATCACCATGCTCCATGGTCTTTCTCATCACAATGTTCTATGACCCCTGTCATCACAATGCTTGATGACAATTGTCATCACAATTCTCCAAGGCCTCTGTCATCACAATGCCTCATGGTCTTTGTAATCACAATGCTCAATGACCCCTGTCATCACAATGCTCCATGCCGTTGTCATCACAATGCTCCATGGCCCCTGTCATCACAATGCTCCATGCCCTTGTCATCACAATGCTCCAGAACACTTGTCATCTTAATACTCCATTCCCGTGTCAGCCCCTTGCTCAATGACACTTGCATCAAAATGTTCCTTGCCCTTTGTTATCACAGTACTCCATGATACCTTTAATCAAAATTCTACCTGACCACTGTCATCACAATGCAAGATGACCGATGTCATCACAATGCCCCATGACACGTGTCATCAGAATTGGCCTTGGCCCTTGTCATCGCAATGCTGTATGTACCGTGTCATCACTAGCTTCCAGGACACTTGTCATCACAGTGATCCATGACCACTTTCATCACTATGCTCCATGAAATCTGTTATCTCATTGCTCCATGGCCTTTGTATTCACAATGCTCCATTGTCCCGATAATCGCCTTGTTCCATGATCTCTTTCATCACAATGCTCCATGACCTCTGTCATTACCATACCTCAGGACGCCTATCATCTCAATGCTCCATGGCCCCTTCCATCACAATGCTTCATGAACCCAGTCATCACAATGTTCCCTGCCCTTTTCATCACAATGCTCCATGGGCCCTGTAATCACAATACTCCATGCCCTTGTCACCAATATGCTCCAGAACTCTTCTCATCATAAGGCTCCATGCCAATGTCATGAAAATGCCCCATGACACTTTTCATCACAATGCTCCATGGCCTTTGGCATCACAATGTTCCATGGCCCCTGTCATCACAGTGCTCCCTGATACCTTTCATCACAATTCTAGATGACCACTGTCATCACAATGCTCCATGACAGATGTCATCCCAATTCGCCATGTTCCTTGTCATTACAATGCTCCATGAACCGTGTCATCACAAGGTTCCAGGACACTTGTCATCCCAATGATCCATGATCACTTTCATCACAATGCTCCATGAACCCTGTCATCTCAATGCTCCATAGCCTTTGTATTCACAATGCTCCATGGCCCCTGTAATCACAGTGCTCCATGACCCATTTCTTCACAATGCTCCAAGACCGCTGTCATCACTATGCCCCATGACGACTGCCATCACAAATCTCCAAGGCCTCTCTCACGAAAAAGCTCCATGATGACTGTCAGCACAATGTTCCATGACACTTTTCATCACAATGCTCCATGACCCCTGTCATCACAAAGTTCTCTGCCCATATCATCACAATGCTCCTTGCCACCTTTAATCACAATGCTCCATGCCCTTTCATCACAATGCTCCAGAATTCTTGTCATCGCAGTGTTCCTTGACAGTGTCATCACAAAGCTCGATGACCCCTGTCATCACAATGATCCATGACTCCTTTCCTCACAGTGCTCCAGTACCCTTTTCATCACAATGCTCCATGCCATTGTCAGCACAATGCCCCTTGGACCCTGTCATCAAAATGCTCCATCCCCTTTTCATCACAATGCTCCAGATATCCTATCATTACAATGCTCCATGCCCATGTCAACACAATGCTCCATGACCCCTGTCATCATGACCACTGTCATGATGACAGGGGCCAATGACCCCTGTCATTCACAATGCTCCATGGACCCTGTATTCAAACTGCTCCATGTTCCCTTTCAACACAATGCTCCATGACCCCTGTCATCACCACGTTCCATGAAAGTTGTCATCAAAATTCTCCATGACCCCGGTCACCAAAAGGTTCCCGGCCCTTGTCATCGCAATGCTCCATGACCCTAGTAATCACAATTGTACATGGCCTTGTCATCACAATGCTCCATGGCCTCTGTCATCACCATGCTCCATGGTCTTTCTCATCAGAATGCTCCATGACCCCTCTCATCACAATGCTTGATGACCAATGTTATCACAATGCTCTAAGGCCCCAGTCATCAAAATGCCTCATGGTCTTTGTAATCACAATGGTCAATGACCCCTGTCATAACAATGCTCCATGCCATTGTCATCACAATGCTCCATTGCCTTTGTCATCACAATGTTCCATGGCCCCTCTCATCACAATGCTCCAGACCTCTTATCATCATAATGCTCCATGCCAATGTCATCAA
>NW_028124216.1:0-40000 GCF_965194825.1 Balaenoptera physalus | reverse complement strand
GTGTCAGTGCCTGAGTTGGAAGTAGTGTCAGGGCATTAGGGACAGTGTCAGTGGCTGAGATGGGAGTAGTGTCAGGGTCTTAGTTAGGGAGAGTGTCAGTGCCTGAGTTGGGAATAGTCTCAGGGTCTTTTTTGGGGACAGCATCAGGGCATGAGTTAAAAGTAGAGTCAAGGCCTTAGTTAGGGAGAGTGTCAGTGCCTGTGTTGGGAGAAGTATCAGGCCCTTCGTTAGGGACAGTGTCAGGGTCTCAGGTAGAAGTAGTCTCAGGGCCTTAGTTAGGTAGCGTGTCAGTGCCTAAGTAAGTAGTAGTGGGAGGGCCTTCGTTAGGGACAGTGTCAATGCCTGTGTTGGGAGTAGTGTCAGAGCCTTAGTTAGGGACAGCGTCAGTGCCTGAGATAGGAGTAGTGTGATGGCCGTAGTTAGGGACACTCTCAGTGCCAGAGTTGGGGGTAGTGGCAGGCCTGTGTTAGGGACTGTGCCAGGGCCTGAGTTAAGAATAGTGTCAAGTCCTTAGTTAGGGACAGTGTTAGTGCCTGAGTTGAGAGTAATGTCAGGGCCTTAGTTAGGGACAATGTCAGTGCCTGAGTTGGGAGTAGTGTCAGGACCTTAATTAGGGAGAGTGTCAGTGCCTGAGTTGGGAGTAGTGCCAGTGCCTTAGTTAGAGACAGCGCCAGTGCCTGAGTTGGGAGTAGTGTCAGGGCCATAGTTAGGGATGGTGTCAGTTGCTGAGATGGAAGTAGTGTCAGGCCCTTAGTTACGGACAGTGCCAGGGCCTGAGTTGGGATTAGTTTCAGGGTCTTTATTATGGACTGTGTCAGGGCCTGAGTTAAGAGTAGTGTCAAGGCCTTAATTTGGGAGAGTGTCACTGTCTGAGTTGGGAGTAGTGTCAGACCCTTAGTTAAGGGACAGCGTCAGTGTCTGAGTTAGGAATAGTGCCAGAGCCTAAGTTACGGACAGTGCCAGGGCCTGAGTTAGGAGTAGTCTGAGACCGGTAGTTAGTAACAGTGTAAGGGCCTGAGTTGTGAGTAGTTTCAGGGCCTTAGTTAGCGAAAGTGTCAATGCCGGAATTGGGAGTAATGTCAGGGCTTACTTAGGGAGAGTGTCAGTGCCTGAGGTGGAAGTAGTATCAGGGCCTTAGTTAAGGACAGTGTCAGTGCCTGAGTTCGGAGTACTGTCTGGGCATATTTAGGGACAGTCTCAGTGCCTATTTTGGGAGTAGTGTCACGGCCTTAGTTAGTGACATTGTCAGTGCCTGAGTAAGGAGTAGTGTCCGGGCCTTAGTTAGGGACAGTGTCAGTTGCTTAGTTAGGAGTAGTGTCAGGGCCTAAGTTAGGGCCAGTGTCAGTGCCTGAGTCAGGAGTAGAGTCAGGGCCTAAGTTAGGGACAGTGTCATTGCTTGAGATAGAAGTAGTGTCAGGGCCTTAGTTAGGAGTAGCATCAGTGCCTTCGTTAAGTATTGTATCAGCGCCTCAGTTAGGAATAGTTTCAGGGCCTTATTTAGGGACAGTGTTAGTGCCTGAGTTAGGAGTTGTGTCGGCCTTAGTTAGGGACCTTTTCAGGGCCTGAGATAGGAGTAATTTCAGGGCCTTCCTTAAGTATTGTGTCTGCGCCTGAGTTAGGAATAGTGTCAAGGCCTTAGTTAGGGACATTGTCAGGGCATGATTTAGGATTTGTGTTAGGGCGTGAGCTATGAATAGTGTCAGGGCCTGAGTTACTGACAGTGTCAGTGCTGAGTTTGGAGTAGTATCAGGGCCTTAGTTAGAGACAGTGTCAGGGCCTGAGTTAGGTGTATGTCAGGGCCTTAGTTAGGGACAGTGTCAGTGGCTGATTTAGGAGTAGTGTCAGAGGCTTTGTTAGGGACAGTGCCAGGGCCTGAGTTAAGCGTAGTGTCACAGCTTTAGTTAGGACCAGTGTCAGGGCCTTAGTTAAGTCCAACATCAGCGCCTATGATAGGAATCAGATCAGGAACTGTGTTACAGGTAATGTCAGGGCCTTATTTAAGAACAGTGTCAGGGCCTGAGTCCTGACTTACTCCTTACTCTCCTCACTAAGGACTTTTGACACTACTGCTAATTCAGGCCCTGATAATGTCCCTAACTAAGGCCCTGACACTTTCCCTGGTTAAGGCCCTGAACTTCTCCTAAGTCAGGCCCTGATACTGTCCCTAACAATGGCCCTGACACTACACCTAACTGAGGCCCCGACACGATTCCTAACAAAGGCTTTGTTGCTAGTCCAAACTAAAGCCCTAAAATTGGTCCTAAATAAGACCTTGACACTAATCCTAACTCAGGCCCTAAAACTGTCCCTAACTAAGGCCCTGATAGTATCCCTAACTCAGGCCCTCATACGATTCCTAACAATGGCTCTGATGCTAGTCCAAACTAAGGCCCTGAAATTGGTCCTAAATAAGGCCTTGACACTAATCCTAACTCAGGCCCTAGCTCTGTCCCTATCTAGGTCTCAGACAGTACACCTAACTCAGACCCTGACACTGTCCCTAAGCAAGGCCCTGACACTACTCCTAACTCAGTCCCTTACACTGTACCTAACAAAGTCTCTGATGCTAGGCCTAACTCAGGCCCTGAAACCGTCTTTAACTAAGGCCCTGCTGCCATCACTATCAAAAGTCCTGACATTATCCTGAACTAATATCCTGACCTATGTCTTTCCAAGGTCCTGAAACTGTCCCAAAGTCAGCCCTGACGCTGTCCCTATGTGAGGCCCTGAAGCTTTCCCTAACTAACTCAGGCCTTGATGCTGTGACTAACTCAGACCCTGATCATGTCTTTAACTAAGACCCTAAGGCTGATCCAACAGAGGCCCTGATGCTTCTCCTAAGTCATGCCCCGATAGTGTCCCCCACTAAGTTTCTGAGGCTAGGCCTCACTCAGACCCTAACGCTCTCCCTAAGTCAGGCTCTGATGGTCTCCCTACCTGAAGCCCTAACACTGGTTCTGAATAAAGCCCTGAGAGTCTCCGTAACAAAGGTCTTCACACTATCTTTAGGTCATTTCCTGAAACTATCCCTAGATATTAAAGTGACACAGTAACTAGCTAATGTCCTGCCTCTTATGCTAACTGAAGCCCTTAGGCTGTGCCTACCTCAGGCACTGAATTTAGTCCCAAGACCATGAAACAGTCCCGAACTAAGGCCTAGATGCTCGCCCTACATCCGGCCCTGACACTGTCCCTAACTAAGGCCCTAACACTATTGCTAACTGAGGATCTGACACTGGACCTATCAGAGGCCCGCTACTCCTAACTAACGCCTTGACACTGTCCCTAACATAGATCCTGCTACCATCAATGTCTAAAGTCCTGACATTATCCTGAGCTAATATCCTGACCCATGTCTTACCAAGGTCCTGAAACTCTCCCAAAGTTAGCCCTGACACTGTCCCTAAGTGAGGCCCTGAGGCTGTCCCTCACAGAGGTCCTGATAATGTCTTTAACTAAACTCTAATGCTGATCTTACAGAGACCCTTATGTTGATCCTATGTCATGCCCTGACGCTGTCCGTAGCTAAGGCCCTGACTCTAGGCATCACTCAGGCCCTGTCGCTCTCCCTATGTCAGGCTCAGACTCTGTCCCTACCTGAAGCCCTGACACTGGGCCTAAATTAGGCACTGATGCTCTAATTAGCTATGGTCTTGACACTATCCCTAGGTCCTTTCCTGACACTATCCTTAGATCTTAACCTAAACTTATCCTTAGCTGTTGTCGAGCCTCTTATGCTAACTAAATCCCTGATGCTGTCTCTAACTAAGAGCCTGAAATTAGTCCCGAGGCCCTCATCCTGTCCCTAACTGAGGTTGGAGGCTCATCCTAACTGAGGCGCTGACACTGTCCCAAACTAAAGTCCTGACACTACACCTAACTCAGTCCCTGACACTGTACTTTACAAGGGCTCTGATGCTATTGCTAACTCAGGCCCTGACACTGTCTCTAAGTAAGGCTCAGAATTTGCCCCTAATATAGGCCCTGCTGTCAGCAATAACTAAAAACTGGACACTAGCCTGAGTTAATATCCTGACATATTTCTAACCCAGGTCCTGACACTGTCCCTAAGAAAGCCCTGTCGCTGTCCCTATGTTAAGAACTGAGGCTGTCCCTAACTCAGGCCCTGACGCTTTCCCTAACTGAGGCCTTGAAGCTGTGACTAAGTCAGGCCCTGATCATATCTGTAACAAAGACGCTAAGGCTGATCCAACAGAGGCACTGATTCTGTTCCTAAGTCATGCCCTGACAGTGTCCTCAGCTAAGGGCCTGAAGCTAGGCCTCACTCAGGCCCTGTCGCTCTCCCTAAGTCAGGCCCTGATGCTGTCCCTACCTGAAGCCCTGACACTGGTTCTAAATAAGGATCTGATACTCTCAGGAACTAAGGTTTTGACACTATGCTTAGGTCCTTTCCTGACACGCTGCCTAGACCATAACCTGACCCTGTCCGTAGCAAATGTCGTGCCTCTTATACTAACTACAGCCCTGCTGCTGTCCTTAACTAAGGGCCTAAAATTACTCTCGAGGCTGTGACCCTGTCCATACCTAAGGCCTCGATGTTCGTCCTAATTCAGGGCCTGACACTGTCCCTAACTAAGGCCCTGCTGCCGTCAATATCTAAAGTCCTGACACTATCCTGAGCTAATTTCCTGACCCATCTCTTACCAAGGTCCTGAAACTGTCCCTAAGGAAGCCCTGATGCTGTCTCTAAGTGAGGCCTTGAGGCTGTCCCTAACAGAGGCCCTGAGAATATCTTTAACGTAGCCCCTGAGGCTGATCCTACCGTGGCTCTTATGCTGCTCCTAAGTCATGCCCTGACACTGTCTCTAGCTAAGGCCCTGACGCTAGGCCTCACTCAGGCCCTGTCCCACTCCCGAGGTCAGGCTCTGATGCTGTTCCTACCCGAAGCCCTGACACTCACTGCTCCTAAATTAGGTCCTGATGTGCTAAGTAACTAAGGTCTTGACACTATCCCTAGGTCATTTCCTGACACTCTCCCTAGACCTTAACCTAACCTTCTCTTTAGCTAATGTCGAGATTAGCTAAAGAGATTCTTTAGAACGAGATTCTTTCATCTTCTGAATATAGTTTTCTTCAAAACCTAATTTTTAGAGTGTTACTAACTTTAAACAAAATGTACTCAACTGCTGTGGAATATTCCTTCATAGGAGCGTGCATGGTTCACTTCTGCATCTGCTTGTGGTGGTGTTCAGGTTGCTTTCAGCTGTAGATCCCCTTATGCTAGCTAAATCCCTGATTCTGTCCCTAAATGAGGCCCTGAATTTAGGTCCGAGGCCGTGAACCTGTCCCTAACTGAGGCCTGGAGGCTCGTCCTAATGCAGGCCCTGACACTGTCCCTAACTAAGGCTCTGACACTACACCTAGCTCAGTCACTGTCACTGTATCTAACAAAGGCTCTGATGCTAGTCCTAACTTAGGCCCTGACACTGGCTCTAACTAAAGCCCTGCTGCCGTCAATATCTGAACACCTGATATTCTCCTGAGCTAATAGCCTGACCCATGTCTTACCAAGGTCCTGAAACTTTCCCAAAGTAAGCCCTGACGCTGTCCCTGAGTGAGGCCTTGAGGCTATCCCTAACGGAGGCCCTGATAATAGCTTTAACGAAGACCCTAATGCTGATCCTACAGAGGCCTTTCTGCTGCTCCTAAGTCATGCCCTGATACTGTCCCTTACTCAGGCCCTAAAGATAGGCCTCACTTAGGCCCTGTTGCTGTACCTTAGTTAGGCTCTGATGCTGTCCATACTTCAAGCCCTGGCACTGGTCCTGATTAAGGCGCTCACACTGCTGCTAACTAAGGCCCTGATGCTCTCAATAACCAAGGTCTTCTCGTTATCCCTTGGTCATTTCCTTTCACTATCTCTGGCCTGGAACCTGACCCTGTCCCGAGATAGTCTCCTGCATCTTATGCTAAATGAAACCCTAATGCTCTCCCTAACTGAGGCCCTGACTACTCCTAACTAAGGCCATGACACTGAATCTAACAAAGGCCCGGAATCTGTCCTTAATATAGGCCCTGCTGCCAGCAATAACTAAAATCCTGACACTCTCCTGAGCTAATATCCTGACTCATTTCTAACCAAGGTCCTGACACTGTCCCTAAGAAAGCCCTGTCGCTGTCTTTAAGTGAAGCCCTGAGGCTGTCTGTAACTCAGACCCTGAAGCTTTCCCTAACTGAGGCCTTGACGCTGTGACTAACTAGGGCTCCGGTCATGTCTTTAACTAAGAACCTAAAGCTGATCCAACAAAGGCACTGATGCTGCTCCTAAGTCATTCCCTGACAGTGTCCCCAGCTAAGGGCCTGACATTAGGCCTCACTCAGGCCCTGTCGCTCTCCCTAAGTCAGGCCCTGATGCTGTCCCTACCTGAAGCCCTAACACTGCTTCTGAATAAGTCCCTGAGGGTCTCAGTAACAAAGGTCTTCACACTATCCTTAGGTCATTTCCTGACACGATTCCAAGCCTTTACCCTAACCCTGTCCCGAGCTAATGTCCTACCTCTTATGCTAACCAAAGACCTTATGCTGTGCCTAATTCAGGCACTGAATTTAGTCCAAAGGCCGCTAGACTGTCCCTAACTCGGCTCGATGCCCTTATCGTCACAATGTTCCATGATCACTGTAATCAAAATGCTCCATGCCCTTGTCATCACAATGCTCCAGGTCTGTTGTCATCACCATGTTTCATGCCCGTGTCATCACAATGCTCCATGAAACTTGTGTTAACAATGCTCCATGGCCCATGTCATCACAATGCTCCATGACCCCCGTCATCACCATACTCTATGGCCTTTGTCATCACAATGCTCCTTGACCCTTGTTAACACAATGCCTGATGACCCCTGTCATCAAAATGGTAAATTGCACTTGTCATCACAGTGCTCTATGACGCCTGTCATCACTATTCTCCATGTCACTTGTTATCACAATGCTCCATGTCCCCTGTATTCCCAGTACTCCATGACCCCTTTCATCACAATGCCCAATGCCACCTCTCGTCACAATTCTCCATGGCATTTGTCATCACGATGCTCCATGACATGTGTCATCACAATGCTCCATGACACGTGTCATCACAATGCTCGATGGCCCTTGTCATTACAATGCTCCTTGGCGCATTTCATCGCAGTGTTCCATGACATCTTTCATCAAAATACTCCAAGATTTGTTTCATCATAAAGCTCCATGGCCCTTGTCATTACAAATCCACATGATACCTTTCATCACAATTCTCCATGGCAAGTTACATAAAAATGCTCCATGCCACTTTCATCACAATGCTCCATGGCCCTTGTCTTCACAATGCTCCATGAAACATTTCCTCACAATGCTCCAGTACACCTTTCATCCAAATTCCCCATGGCCACTGTCATCATAATTCTCCATGATCCCTGTCATCGTAATGGTCCATGACCCTTTTCATCTCAATGCTCCATGACACCTTTTATCACAATGCTCCATGGACTTTGTCATCACAATGCTCCATGGCCCCTGTAATCACAGTGCTCCTTGACCCGTTTCATCTCAATGCTATATGACCTCACTCATCACAATGCCCCACGACCCCTGTAATCACAATGCTCCATGGATCTTGTCATCACAGTGCTCCAAGCCTTTGTCATCACACTGCTCCATTGACCCTGTAATCACAATGCTCCTTGCCCTTGTCATCACAAGGCTCCAGAACTCTTGTCATTATAATGCTCCATATCCGTTTCATCACCATGTTCCATGACACTTGTCATCACAATGCTCCATGGCCCCTCTCAATACTGTGCACCATAATAACTTTAATCACATTTCTAGATGACCACTGCCATCAAAATGCCCCATGACTGTGTCATCACAATTCACCATGACCATTGTCATCACAATGCTCCATGAACCATGACATCACAGGGTCCCAGGACACTTGTCATCACAATGATCCATTACCACTTTCATCACAATGCTCCATGACCAGTGTCATCTCAATGCTCCATGGCCTTTGTATTCACAATGCTCCATGGTCCCTGTAATCACAGTGCTCCATAACACCTTTCATCATAATGCTCCATGACCACTGACATCTCAATGCCACATGACGCCTTTCATCACAATTTTCCAAGGCCCCTCTCATCACAATGCTCCATGACACTTGTCATCATATTGCTCCATAACACCTCTCATCACCGTGTTCCCTGCCCATGTCATCACAATGTTCCATATCACCTATAACCACAATGTTCCATGCATTATTCCTCACAATGCTCCAGAATTCTTGTCATCACAATGTTCCATGACCATGGCATCACAATGCTCCATGGCCCTTGTCATCACAATGCTCCAGAATTCTTGTCATCACAATGTTCCATGACGGTGGCATCACAATGCTCCATGCCATTTTCCTCACAATGCTCCAGAATTCTTGCCATCACAAAGTTCTATGACCGTGTCATCACAATGGTACATTACCCTGGTCATCACAGTTCTCCATGACCTTTGTCATCACAATGCTCTATGTCGCTTTTCATCACAATTCTCAATGACCACTTTAATCACTATGCTCGCTGACCATTTTCATCACATTTCTCTATTGTCATTACATTTCCCCAAGACCCCTTTCTTCACAATGCTCCATGATGCCTGTCATAAAAATGCTCCATGGCTTTTGTTATCACAATGTTCCAGCACCAGTTTCATCACAATACTCCATTCCCCTTGTCATCACAGTGCACAATGAAACCTTTCATTACAATGCTCCCTGACACTTGGCATCACAATGCTCCATGGCCTTTATCGTCACAATGCTCCCAGGCACTTTTCATCACGATATTCCATGAAAACTTTCATCACATTGCTCCATGACCATTGTCATCTCAATAGTCCATACCTTGGCAACACAATGCTGCATAATCCCTGTCATCACAATTCTCCATGACTGCTGTCATCACAATAATCCAGGACAATTTTCAAAACAATGCTTTATGCCCGCAGTCATCACAGTGCTCCCTGATAACTTTCCTCACAATTCCTAGATGATCAATGTCATCACAATGCCCCATGACACCTGTCATCACAATGATCCATGACTACTTTCATCACAATGCTCCAATACACCTGTCATCACAATGCTCCTTGGCTTCTCTTATCACATTGCTCCATGATCTCTTTCATCACAATGCTCCATGACTCCTGTCATCACAATGATCCATGACTCCTTTCCTCACAGTGCTCCAGTACACTTTTCATCACAATGCTCCATGCCATTTTCAGCACAATGCTCCTGGGAACCTGCCATCAAAATGCTCCATCCCCATTTCATCACAATGCTCCAGATATCCTATCATTACAATGCTCCGTGCCCGTCTCGACACAATGCTCCATGACCCCTGTCATCAAAATGCTTTATGAACCTTGTTATCAGAATGTTCCTTGACTCCTGTCATCAAAATGATCCATGACCTTTGTCATCACAATGCTGCATGATACCTTTCATCCCAATTCTCTGTGACCGCTGTCATCACAATGCTCCAGGAAAATTTTCATCACAATGCTCCATGCCCCCTGTCATTACAGTGCCCCATAACACCTATAATCCCAATGCTCCATGACCCTGTCATCACAATGCTCCATGACACCTGTCATCACATTGTTCCATGGCCTATGTATTCACAATGCTCCATGGACCCTGAAATCACACTGCTCCGTGTTCCGTTTCAACATGATGCTCCCAGACCCCTGTCACCACAACGTTCCATGAAAGTTGTCATCAAAATGCTCCATGACCACGGACACCACAAGGTTCCCTGCCCTTGTCATCACAATGCTCCATGACCCGTGTAATCACAATGGTACATGGCCTTGTCATCACAATGTTCCATGGCCTCTGTCATCACCATGCTCCATGGTCTTTCTCATCACAATGCTCTATGACACCTGTCATCACAATGCTTGATGACCATTGTCATCACAATGCTCCAAGGCCCCTGTCATCACAATGCCTCATGCTCTTTGTAATCACAATGCTCAATGACCTCTGTCATCACAATGCTCCATGCCATTGTCATCACAATGCTCCATGGCCCCTGTCATCACAATGCTGCATGCCCTTGTCATCACAATGCGCCAGAACACTTGTCAGCATAATACTCCATTCCCGTGTCATCCCATTGCTCAATTACACTTGTCATCAAAATCTTCCTTGGCCTTTGTCATCACAGTGCTCCATGATACCTTTAATCAAAATTCTACATGACCACTGTCATCACAATGCAAGATGACCAATGTCATCACAATGCCCCATGACGCCTGCCATCACAAATCTCCAAGGCCTCTCTTACCAGAAAGCTCCATGATCCCGGTCAGCACAATGTTCCATGACACTTTTCATCACAATGCTCCATGACCCCTGTCATCACAAAGTTCTCTGCCCATATCATCACAATGCTCCTTGTCACCTTTAATCACAATGCTCCATGCCCTTTCATCACAATGCTCCAGAATTCTTGTCATTGCAATGTTCCTTGACCGTGACATCACAATGCTCCATGACCCTTGTCATCACAAAGCTCCATGACCCCTGTCATCACAATGATCCATGACTCCTTTCCTCACAGTGCTGCAGTACCCTTTTCACCATAATGCTCCGTGCCATTGTCAGCACAATGCTCCTTGGACCCTGTCATCAAAATGCCCCATCCCCTTTTCATCACAATGCTCCAGATGTCCTATCATTACAATGCTCCATGCCCGTGTCAACACAATGCTCCATGACCCCTGTCATCAAAATGCTTTATGAACCTTGTTATCAGAATGTTCCATGACCCCTGTCATCAAAATGATCCATGACCGTTGTCATCACAATGCTGCATGATACCTTTCATCCCAATTCTCTGTGACCGCTGTCATCACAATGCTCCTGGACAATTTTCATCACAATGCTCCATGGCCCCTGTCATCACAGTGCCCCATAACCGCTGTAATCACAATGCTCCATGAGCCTGTCATCACAATG
This sequence comes from Balaenoptera physalus, assembly GCF_965194825.1. Lineage (NCBI taxonomy): Eukaryota > Metazoa > Chordata > Mammalia > Artiodactyla > Balaenopteridae > Balaenoptera > Balaenoptera physalus. The sequence continues at coordinate 28,986 of NW_028124216.1, read as the reverse complement.
CTGCATGACTCCTGTCATCACATTTTTCCATGGCCTATGTATTCACAATGCACCATGGACCCTATAATCACACTGCTGCATGTTCCCTTTCAACACAATGGTCCATGACCCCTCTCATCACAACGTTCCATGAAAATTGTCATAAAATGCTCCATGACCCCGGTCACCACAAGGTTCCCTGCCCTTGTCATCACAATGCTCCTTGACGCTTGTAATCACAATGCTCCATGACCCTTGTAATCACAATGGTACATGGCCTTGTCATTACAATGCTCCATGGCCTCTGTCATCACCATGCTCCATGGTCTTTCTCATCACAATGCTCTATGACCCCTGTCATCACAATGCTTGATGACCATTGTCATCACAATGCTCCAAGGCCCGTGTCATCACAATGCCTCATGGTCTTTGTAATCATAATGCTCAATGACCCCTCTCATCACAATGCTCCATGCCGTTGTCATCACAATGCTCCATGGCCCCTGTAATCACAATGCTCCATGCCCTCGTCATCACAATGCTCCAGAACTCTTGGCATCATAATGCTCCATTCCCGTGTCACCCCATTGCTCAATGACACTTGTCATCAAAATGTTCCTTGGCCTTTGTCATCACAGTGCTCCATGATACATTTAATCAAAATTCTACATGACCACTGTCATCACAATGCAAGATGACCAATGTCATCACAATGCCCCATGACACGTGTCATCACAATTTGCCTTGGCCCTTGTCATCTCAATGCTGTATGAGCCGTGTCATCACTAGGTTCCAGGACACTTGTCATCACAGTGATCCATGACCACGTTCATCACAATGCTCCATGAACTCTATTATATCAATGCTCCATGGCCTTTGTATTCACAATGCTCCATTGTCCCGATAATCGCGTTGCTCCATGAACACTTTCATCACAATGCTCCTTGACCACTGTCACCATAATGCCCCATGACGTCTCTCATCACTGTGCTCCAAGGCGACTCTCATCAAAATGCTCCATGATCTGTGTCAGCACAATATTGCATAACACTTGTCATCACAATGCTCCATGATCCCTGTAATCACAATGATCCCTGCCAATGTCATCACAATGCTCCATGTCTCCTATAATCACAATGCTCCATGCCCTTGTCATCACAATGCTACAGTTCAGTTTTCATCCCCATGCTTCATGCCCGTGCCATCACAATACTCCATGAATCTTGTCTTCACAATGCTCCATGGCCCATGTCATCACAGTGCGTCATGACCCCTGTCATCACAATGCTCCGTGACCCCTGTCAACACAATGCCTGATGACCCCTGTCATCAAAATGCTAAATGGCACTTGTCATCACAATGCTCTATGACGCCTGTCATCACTAATCTCCATGTCACTTGTTATCACAATGCTCCTTGGCCCCTGTAATCCCAGTACTCCATGACCCCTTTAATCACAATGCCCAAAGCCACCTCTCATCACAATTCTCCATGGCATTTGTCATCACGTTGCTCCATGACACCTGTCATCACAATGCTCCATGCCCCCTGTCATCACAGTGCCCCATAACGCCTGTAATCACACTGCTCCATGACCCTGTCATCACAATGCTACATGACCCCTGTCATCACATTTTTCCATGGCCTATGTATTCACAATGCTCCATGGACCCTGTAATCACACTATCCCTGTTCCCTTTCAACACAATGCTCCATGACACCTGTCATCAGAAGGTTCCATGAAAGTTGTCATCAAAATGCTCCATGACTCCAGTCACCAAAAGCTTCCCTTCCCTTGTCATCACAATGCTCCATGACCCTTGTAATCACAACGGTACATGGCCTTGTCATCACAATGTTCTATGGCCTCTGTCATCACCATGCTCCATGGTCTTTCTCATCACAATGTTCTATGACCCCTGTCATCACAATGCTTGATGACCATTGTCATCACAATGCTCCAAGGCCCCTGTCATCACAATGCCTCATGGTCTTGTAATCACAATGCTCAATGAACCCTGTCATCACAATGCTCCATGCCTTTGTCATCACAATGCTCCATGGCCCCTGTAATCACAATGCTCCATGCCCTTGTCATCACAATGCTCCAGAACACTTGTCATCATAATACTCCATTCCCGTGTCATCCCATTGCTCAATGACACTTGTCATCAAAATGTTCCTTGGCCTTTGTCATCACAGTGCTCCATGATACCTTTAATCAAAATTCTACATGACCACTGTCATCACAATGCAAGATGACCAATGTCATCACAATGCCCCATGACACGTGTCATCACAATTTGCCTTGGCCCTTGTCTTCTCAATGCTGTAGGAACCGTGCCATCACTAGGTTCCAGGACACTTGTCATCACAGTGATCCATGACCACTTTCATCACAATGCTCCATGAACTCTGTTATCTCAATGCTCCATGGCCTTTGTATTCACAATGCTCCATTGTCCCGATAATCGCGTTGCTCCATGAACACTTTCATCACAATGCTCCTTGACCACTGTCACCATAATGCCCCATGACGTCTCTCATCACTGTGCTCCAAGGCCACTCTCATCAAAATGCTCCATGATCTGTGTCAGCACAATATTGCATGACACTTGTCATCACAATGCTCCATGATCCCTGTAATCACAATTATCCCTGCCAATGTCATCACAATGCTCCATATCTCCTGTAATCACCATGCTTCATGCACTTGTCATCACAATTCTCCATGAATCTTGTCTTAACAATGCCCCATGGCCCATGTCATCACAGTGCTCCATGACCCAGGTCATCACAGTGCTCCATGGCCCTTGTCATCACAATTCTCCATGGCCCTTGTCATTACAAATCCACATGCTCCATTTCATCACAATTCTCCATGGCAACTTACATAAAAATGCTCCATGCCCCAGTTATCACAATGCCCAATGATACCTGTTTTTACAATGATCCATGACCATTGTCATCACAAGGCTCCATGTCCCTTGTATTCACAATGCTACATGGCCCTTGTCATCACAGTGCTCCATAGCGCTTTTCAGCGCAATGCTCCATGACTGCTTTCAGCACAATGCCCCATGACCCCTGTCATCACGATGCTCCATGGCCCTTGTCATCACAATGCTACATGAAACATTTCCTCACCATGCTCCAGTACGCCTTTCATCCAAATTCCCCATGGCCAATGTCATCACAATTCTCCATGACCCCTGTCATCGTAATGGTCGATGACCCGTTTCATCTCAATGCTCCATGACACCTGTCATCACAATGCTCCATGGCCTTTGTCATCACAATGCTCCTTGGCCCCTGTAATCACAGTGCTCCATGACCCGTTTCATCTCAATGCTCCATGACCTCACTCATCACAATGCCCCATGACCCCTGTAATCACAATGCTCCATGGACCTTGTCATCAGAGTGCTCCAAGCCTTTGTCATCACACTGCTCCATGGGCCCTGTAATCACAATGCTCCATAACACCTTTCATCATAATGCTCCATGACCACTGCCATCTCAATGCCCCATGACGCCTGTCATCACAATTCTCCGAGGCAGCTCTCATCACAATGCTCCATGACACTTTTCATCACATTGCTCCATAACACCTGTCATCACAGTGTTCCCTGCCCATGTCATCACAATGCTCCATGTCCCCTATAATCACAATGCTCCATGCCATTTTCCACACAATGCTCCAGAATTCTTGTCATCACAATGTTACATGACCGTGGCATCACAATGATACATGACCCTGGTCATCACAATTCTGCATGACCTTTGTCATCACAATGCTCTATATCGCTTTTCATCACTATTCTCAATGACCACATTAATCACTCCGCTTGCTGACCCTTTTCATCACATTTCTCTATTGTCATTACAATTCCCCATGGCCCCTTTCTTCACAATGCTCCATGATGCCTGTCATCACAATGATCCATGGCTTTTGTTATCACAATGCTCCAGGACCAGTTTCATCACAATATTCCTTCCCCCTTGTCATCACAGTGCACAATGAAACCTTTCATTACACTGTTCCATGACACTTTTTATCACAATGCTCCATGGCCTTTATCGTCACAATGCTCCCAGGGACTTTCCATCACGATGTTCCATGAAAACTTTCATCACATTTCTCCATGACCATTGTCATCACAATAGTCCATACCCTTGTCAACACAATGATGCATAATCCCTGTCATCACAATAATCCGGGACAATTTTCATAACAATGCTTCATGCCCCCAGTCATCACAGTGCTCCATGATACCTTTCATCACAATTCCTAGACGATCAATATCATCACAATGCCCCATGACCCCTGTAATCACAATGCTCCATGCCCTTGTCATCACAAGGCTCCAGAACCCTTGTCATTATAATGCTCAATGTCCGTTTCATCACCATGTTCCATGACACTTGTCATCACTATGCTCCATTGCCCCTCTCATTACTGTGCTCCATAATAACTTTATTCACATTTCTAGATGACCACTGCCATCACAATGCCCCATGACATTGTCATCACAATTCGCCATGACCATTGTCATCACAATGCTCCATGAACCATGTCATCACAGGGTCCCAGGACACTTGTCATCACAATGTTCCATATCCCCTATAATCACAATGCTCCATGCCTTTTTCCTCACAATGCTCCAGAATTCTTGTCATCACAATGTTCTATGACCGTGGCATCACAATGCTCCATGGCCCTTGTCATCACAATGCTCCAGAATTCTTGTCATCACAAAGTTCCATGAGTGTGTCATCACAATGCTATATGACCCTGGTCATCACAGTTCTCCATTACCTTTGTCATCGCAATGCTCTATGTCGCTTTTCATCACAATTCTCAATGACCACTTTAATCACTATGCTCGCTGACCATTTTCATAACATTTCTCTATTGTCATTACAATTCCCCATGGCCCCTTTCTTCACAATGCTCCATGATGACTGTCTTCACAATGTTCCATGGCTTTTATTCTCAAAATGCTCCAGGACCAGTTTCATCACAATACCCCACCCCCCTTGTCATCACAGTGCACAATGAAACCTTTCATTACAATGCTCCATGACACTTGTCATCACAATGCTCCATGGCCTATATCGTCACAATGCTCCCAGGCACTTTTCATCACGATGTTCCATGAAAACTTTCATCACATTTCTCCATGACCATTTTCATCATAATAGTCCACACCTTGTCAACACAATGCTGCATAATCCCTGTCATCACAATTCTCCATGACTGCTGTCATCACAATAATCCAGGACAATTTTCATAACAATGCTTCATGCCCCCAGTCATCACAGTGCTCCATGATACCTTTCATCACAATTCCTAGATGATCAATGTCATCACAATGCCCCATGACAGCTGGAATCACAATTCGCTATGACCCTTGTCATCACAATACTCGATGAACCGTGTCATCACAATGTTCCAGGACACATGTCATCACAATTATCCATGACTACTTTCATTACAATGCTCCAATACACCTGTCATCACAATGTTCCTTGGCTCCTGTTATCATATTGTTCCATGATCTCTTTCATCACAATGCTCCATGACCACTGTCATCACCATGCCTCATGACGCCTGTCATCTCAATGCTCCATGGCCCCTTTCATCACAATGCTCCATGAACATAGTCATCACAATGTTCCCTGCCATTTTCATCAGAATACTCCATGGGACCTGTCATCACAATGCTCCATGCCCTTGTCATCAAAATGCTCCAGAACTCTTGTCATCATAATGCTCCATGCCAATGTCATCAAAATGCCCCATGACACTTGTCATCACAATGCTCCATGGCCTTTTTCATCACAATGCTCCATGCCCATGTCATCAAAATGCTCCAGAACTCTTGTCATCATAATGCTCCATGCCAATGTCATCAAAATGCCCCATGTCACTTCTCATCCCAATGCTTCATGGCCTTTGTCATCACAATATTCCATGGCCCCTGTCATCACAGTTCTCCATGATACCTTTCATCACAGTTCTAGATGACCACTGTCATCACAATGCCCCATGACAGATGTCATCACAATTCGCCATGGTCCTTGTCATCACAATGCTCCATGAACCGTGTCATCACAAGGTTCCAGGACACTTGTCATCACAATGATCCATGATCACTTTCATCACAATGCTCCATGAAACCTGTCATCTCAATGCTCCATAGCCTTTGTATTCACAATGCTCCATGGCCCCTTTAATCAGAGTGCTCGGTGACCACTTTCATCACAATGCTCCAAGACCGCTGTCATCACAATGCTCCATGACGCTGCCATCACAAATCTCCAAAGCCTCTCTTACCAAAAATCTCCATGATCCCTGTCAGCACAATATTCCATGAAACTTTTCATTACAATGCTCCATGACCCCTGTCATCACAAAGTTCTCTGCCCATATCATCACAATGCTCCTTGTCACCTTTAATCACGATGCTCCATGCCCTATCATCAGAATGCTCCAGAATTCTTGTCATCGCAATGTTCCTTGGCCGTGTCATCTCAATGCTCCATGACCCTTTTCATCACAAAGCTCCATGACCCCTGTCATCACAATGATCCATGAGTCCTTTCCTCACAGTGCTCCAGTACCCTTTTCATCACAATGCTCCATGCCATTTTCAGCACAATGTTCCTTGGACCCTGTCATCAAAATGCTCCATCCCCTTTTCATCACAGTGCTCCAGATATCCTATCATTACAATGCTCCATGCCCATATCCACACAATGCTCCATGACCCCTGCCATCAAAATGCTTTATGATCCATGTTATCAGAATGTTCCATGAACCCTGTCATCAAAATGATCCATGACTGTTGTCATCACAATGCTGCATGATACCTTTCATCCCAATTCTCTGTGACCGCTGTCATCACAATGCTCCTGGACAATTTTCATCACAATGCTCCATGCCCCCTGTCATCACAGTGCCCCATAACCGCTGTAATCACAATGCTCCATGACCCTGTCATCACAATGCCTCATGACCCCTGTCATCACATTGTTCCATGGCCTATGTATTCACAATGCTCCTTTGACCCTGTAATCACACTGATCCATGTTCACTTTCAACACAATGCTCCGTGAACCCTGTCATCACAACGTTCCATGAAAGTTGTCATCAAAATGCTCCATGACCCCAGTCACCACAAGGTTCCCTGCCCTTTTCATAAAAATGCTGCATGACCCTTGTAATCACAATGGTACATGGCCATGTATTCACAATGTTCCATGGTCTCTGCCTTCACCATGGTCCATTGTCTTTCTCATCACAATGCTCTATGACCACTGTCATCACAATGCTAAATGCCGTTGTCATCACCATGCTCCATGGCCCCTGTAATCACAATGCTCCATGCCCTTGTCATCACAATGCTCCAGAACACTTGTCATCATAATGCTCCATTCCCGTGTCATCCCATTGCTCAATGACACTTGTCATCAAAATGTTCCTTGGCCTTTGTCATCACAGTGCTCAATGATTCCTTTAATCAAAATTCTACATGACCACAGTCATCACAATGCAAGATGAACAATGTCATCACAATTCCCCATGACACGTGTCATCACAATTTGCCTTGGCCCTTGTCATCTCAATGCTGTATGAACCCTGTCACCACTAGGTTCCAGAACCCTTATCATCACAATGCTCCATGAAATCTGTTATCTCAATGTTCCATGGCCTTTGTATTCACAGTGCTCCATTGTCCTGATAATCACGTTGCTCCATGATCTGTGTCAGCACAATATTGCATGACACTTGTCACCACAATGCTCCACGAACCCTGTAATCACTATGATCCCTGCCAATGTCATCACAATGCTCCATGTCTCCTGTAATCACAATGCTCCATGCCCTTGTCATCACAATGCTCCAGGTCTTTTCTCATCACCATGTTTCATGCCCATGTCATCATAATGCTCCATGAAATTTGTCTTCACAATGCTCCATGGCCCATGTCATCACAATGCTCCATGACCCCTGTCATCACAATGCTCTATGGCCTTTGACATCACAATGCTCTGTGACCCTTGTCAACACAAGGCCTGATGAACTCTGTCATCAAAATGCTAAATGGCACATGTCATCACAATGCTCTATGAGGCCTGTCATCACTATTCTCCATGTCACTTGTTATCACAATGCTCCATGGCCCCTGTAATCCCAGTACTCCATGACCCCTTTCATCACAATGCCCAATGCCACATCTCATCACAATTCTCCATGGCATTTGCCATCACGATGCTCCGTGACACCTGTCATCACCATGCTCCATGACACTTGTCATCACAATGCTCGATGGCACTTGTCATCACAATGTTCCTTGGTGCTTTTCAACGCAATGCGCCATGACAACTTTCATCAAAATACTCCAAGATTGGTTTCATCACAAAGCTCCATGGCCCTTGTCATTACAAATCCACATGATACCTTTCATCACAATTCTCCATGGCAACTTACATAAAAATGCTCCTGACCCTGTCATCACAATGCTCCATGGCCCTTGTCCTCACAATGCTCCATGAAACATTTCCTCACCATGCTCCAGTACGCCTTTCATCCAAATTCCCCATGGCCACTGTCATCACAATTCTCCATGACCCCTGTCATCTTAATGGTCCATGACCCGTTTCATCTCTATGCTCCATGACACCTTTCATCACAATGCTCCATGGCCCCTGTAATCACAGTGCTCCATGACCCGTTTCATCTCAATGCTATATGACCTCACTCATCACAATGCCCCATGACCCCTGGAATCACAATGCTCCAAGACCGCTGTCATCGTAATGGTCCATGACCCGTTTCATCTCAATGCTCCATGTCACCTGTCATCACAATGCTCCATGGCCTTTGTCATCACAATGCTCCATGGCCCCTGTAATCACAGTGCTCCATGACCCGTTTCATCTCAATGCTCCATGACCTCACTCATCACAATGCCCCATGACCCCTGGAATCACAATGCTCCATGGCCCTTGTCATCACAGTGCTCCAAGCATTTGTCATCACACTGCTCCATGGCCCCTGTAATCACAATGCTCCATGCCCTTTTCATCAAAAGGCTCTAGAACGCTTGTCATTATAATGCTCCATGTCCGTTTCATCACCATGTTCCATGACACTTGTCATCACAGTGCTCCATGTCCCCTTTCATCACAATGCTCCATGACCCCTGTCATCACAAAGTTCTCTGCCCATATCATCACAATGCTCCTTGTCACCTTTAATCACAATGCTCCATGCCCTTTCATCACAATGCTCCAGAATTCTTGTCATGGCAATATTCCTTGACCGTGTCATCACAATGCTCCATGAACCTTGTCATCACAAAGCTCCATGACCCCTGTCATCACAATGATCCATGACTCCTTTCCTCACAGTGCTCCAGTACCTTTTCATCACAATGCTCCATGCCATTGTCAGCACAATGCTCCTTGGACCCTGTCATCAAAATGCTCCCTCCCCTTTTCATCACAATGCTCCAGATATCCTATTATTACAATGCTCCATGCCCGTGTCAACACAATGCTCCATGACCCCTGTCATCAAAATGCTTTATGAACCTAGTTATCAGAATGTTCCATGACCCCTGTCATCAAAATGATCCATGACCGTTGTCATCACAATGCTGCATGATATATTTCATCCCAATTCTCTGTGACCGCTGTCATCAAAATGCTCCAGGACAATTTTCATCACAATGCTCCATGTCCCCTCTCATCACAGTGCCCCATAATCCCTGTCATCACAAGGCTCCATGACCCTGTCATCACAATGCTACATGACACCTGTCATCACGTTGTTCCATGGCCTATGTATTCACAATGCTCCATGGACCCTGTAATCACCCTGCTCCATGTTCCCTTTCAACACAATGCTCCATGAACCCTGTCATCACAAGGTTCCATGAAATTTGTCATCAAAATGCTCCATGACTCCCGTCACCACAAGCATCCCTGCCCTTATCATCACAATGCTACATGACCCTTGTAATCACAAAGCTACATGGCCTTGTCATCACAATGATCCATAGCCTCTGTCATCACCATGCTCCATGACCCCTTTCATCACAATGCTCAATGCGACCTCTCATCACAATTCTCCATGGCAATTGTCATCATGATGCTCCATGACAGCTGTCATCACAATGCTCCATGACTCTTTTCATCACAATGCTCGAAGGCATTTGTCATCACAATGTTCCTTGGTGCTTTTCATCGCAATGCTCCATGACAACCTTCATCAAAATACTCCAAGATTTGTGTCATCACAATGCTCCATGGCCCTTTTCATTACAAATCCACACGATCCCTTTCATCACAATTCTCCATGGCAACTTACATAAAAATGCTCCATGCCCCAGTCATCACAATGCCCAATGATACCTGTTTTTACAATGATCCATGACCATTTTCAGCACAAGTCTCCATGTCCCTTGTATTCACAATGCTACATGGCCCTTGTCATCACAGTGCTTCAAAGCACTTTTCATCGCAATGCTCCATGACCGCTTTCAGCACAAAGTCCCACGACCCTTGTCATCACAATGCTCCATTTCCCTTTTCATCACAATGCTCCATGAAACATTTCCTCACAATGCTCCAGTACGCCTTTCCACCATATTCCCCATGGCCACTGTCATCACAATTCTCCATGACCCCTGTCATCGTAATGGTCCATGACACGCTTCATTTCAATGCTCCATGACACCTGTCTTCACAATGCTCCATGGCCTTGTCATCACAAGACTCCAGAACTCTTGTCATTATAATGCTCCATGTCCGTTTCAACACTATGCTCCATGACACTTTTCATCACAATGCTCCATGGCCCCTCTCATTACTGTGCTCCATAATAACTTTAATCACATTTCTAGATGACCACTGCCATCAGAATGCCCCATGACATTGTCATCACAATTCGCCATGACCATTGTCATCACAAAACTCCATGAACCATGTCATCACAGGGTCCCAGGACAATTGTCATCACAATGATCCATTACCACTTTCATCACAATGCTCCATGACCACTGTCATCTCAATGCTCCATGGCCTTTGTATTCACAATGCTCCATGGACGCTGTACTCACAGTGCTCTATAAAACCATTCACCCTAATGCTCCATGACCACTGCCATCTCAATGCCCCATGACGCCTGTCATCACAATTCTCCGAGGACCCTCTCATCACAATGCTCCATGACACTTGTCATCACATTGCTCCATAACACCTTTCATCACAGTGTTTCCAGCCCATGTCATCACAATGCTCCATGTCCCCTATAATCACAATGCTCCATGCCTTTTTCCTCACAATGCTCCAGAATTCTTGTCATCACAATGTTCCATGACCATGGTATCACAATGCTCCATGGCCCTTGTCATCACAATGCTCCAGAATTCTTGTCATCACAATGTTCCATGACCGTGTCATCACAATGCTACATGACCTGGTCATTACAGTTCTCCATGACTTTTGTCATCACAATGCTCTATGTCGCTCTTCATCACAATTCTCAATGTCCACTTTAATCACTATGCTCGCTGATCATTTTCATCACATTTCTCTATTGTCATTACATTTCCCCATGGCCCATTTCTTCACAATGCTCCATGATGCCTGTCATCACAATGCTCCATGGCTTTGTTATCACAATGCTCCAGGACCAGTTTCATCACAATACACCATCCCCCTTGTCATCACAGTGCACAATGAAATCTTTCATTACAATGCTCCATGACACTTGTCATCACAATGCTCCATGGCCTTTATCGTCACTATTCTCCCAGGCACTTTTCATAACGATGTTCCATGAAAACTTTCATCACATTGTTTCATGACAATTGTCATCACAATAGTCCATACCCTTGTCAACACAATGATGCATAATCCCTGTCATCACAATTCTCCATGACTGCTGTCATCACAATAATGCAGGACAATTCTCATAACAATGCTTCATGCCCCCAGGCATCACAGTGTTCCATGATACCTTCCATCACAATTCCTAGATGATGAAGGTGATCACAATGCCCCATGACACCTGTCATCACAATTCGCCATGACCCTTGTCATCACAATACTCGATGAAGGGTGTCATCACAGTGTTCCAGGACACATGTCATCAAAATAATCGATGACTACTTTCATCACAATGCTCCAATCCACGTGTCATCACAATGCTCCATGGCCCCTGTTATCATATTGCTCCATGATCTCTGTCATCACAATGCTCCATGACCTCTGTCATCACCATGCCTCATGACGCCTGTCATCTCAATGCTCCATGGCCACTTTCATCACAATGCACCATGAACCCAGTCATCAAAATGTTCCCTGTTCTTTTCATCACAATGCTCCATGGGCCCTGTCATCACAATGCTCCATGCCCTTGTCATCAAAATGCTCCAGAACTCTTGTCATCTTAAAGCTCCATGCCAATTTCTTCAAAATGCACCATGACACTTGTCATCATAATGCTCCATGCCAATGTCATCAAAATGCCCCATGACACTTGTCATCAGAATGCTCCATGGCCTTTGTCATCACAATGTTCCATGGCCGCTGTCATCACAATGCTCCATGCCTTTTCATCAAAATCGTCCAGAATTCTTCTCATCATAATGCTCCATGCCAATGTCATCAAAATGCCCCATGACAATTGTCATCACAATGCTCCATGGCCTTTGTCATCACAATGTTCCATGGTCCCTGTAATCACAGTGCTCCCTGATACATTTCATCACAATTCTAGATGACCACTGTCATCACAATGCCCCATGACTGATGTCATCACAATTCGCATGGTCCATGTCATCACAGTGCTCCATGAACTATGTCATCACAAGGTTCCAGGACACTTGTCATCACAATGATCCATGATCACTTTCATCACAATGCTCCATGAAACCTGTTATCTCAATGCTCCATAGCCGTTGTATTCACAATGCTCCATGGCCCCTGTAATCACAGGGCTCCATGACCCATTTCATCACAATGTTCCAAGACCGCTGTCATCACAATGCACCATGACGCCTGCCATCACAAATCTCCAAGGCCTCTCTTACCAGAAAGCTCCATGATCCCTGTCAGCACAATGTTCCATGACACTTTTCATCACAATGCTCCATGACCCCTGTCATCACAAAGTTCTCTGCCCATATCATCACAATGCTCCTTGTCACCTTTAATCACAATGCTCCATGCCCTTTCATCACAATGCTCCAGAATTCTTGTTATCGCAATGATCCTTGACCGTGTCATTACAATGCTCCATGACCCTTGTCATCACAAAGCTCCATGAACCCTGTCATCACAATGATCCATGACTCCTTTCCTCACAGTGCTCCAGTACCCTTTTCATCATAATCCTCCATGCCATTGTCAGCACAATGCTCCTTGGACCCTGTCATCAAAATGCTCCATCCCCTTTTCATCGCAATGCTCCAGATGTCCTATCATTACAATGCTCCATGCCCGTGTCAACACAATGCTCCATGACCCTTGTCATCAAAATGCTTTATGAACCTTGTTATCAGAATGTTCCATGAGCCCTTTCATCAAAATGATCCATGACCGTTGTCATCACAATGCTGCATGATACCTTTCATCCCAATTCTCTGTGACCCCTGTCATCACAATGCTCCTGGACAATTTTCATCACAATTCTCCATGGCCCCTGTCATCACAGTGCCCCATAACCGCTGTAATCACAATGCTCCATGACCCTGTCATCACAATGCTGCATTACTCCTGTCATCACATTGTTCCATGGCCTATGTATTCACAATGCACCATGGACCCTATAATCACACTGCTGCATGTTCCCTTTCAACAGAATGCTCCATGACCCCTCTCATCACAACATTCCATGAAAATTGTCATCAAAATGCTCCATGACCCCGGTCACCACAAGGTTCCCTGCCCTTGTCATCACAATGCTCCATGACGCTTGTAATCACAATGGTACATGGCCTTGTCATTACAATGCACCATGGCCTCTGTCATCACCATGCTCCATGGTCTTTCTCATCACAATGCTCTATGACCCCTGTCATCACAATGCTAGATGACCATTGTCATCACAATGCTCCAAGGCCCGTGTCATCACAATGCCTCATGGTCTTTGTAATCATAATGCTCAATGACCCCTCTCATCACAATGCTCCATGCCGTTGTCATCACAATGCTCCATGGCCCCTGTAATCACAATGCTCCATGCCCTTGTCATCACAATGCTCCAGAACTCTTGGCATCATAATGCTCCATTCCCGTGTCATCCCATTGCTCAATGACACTTGTCATCAAAGTGTTCCTTGACCTTTGTCATCACAGTGCTCCATGATAACTTTAATCAAAATCTACATGACCACTGTCATCACAATGCAAGATGACCAATCTCATCACAATGCCCCATGACACTTGTCATCACAATTCGCCTTGGCCCTTGTCATCTCAATGCTGTATGAACCGTGTCATCACTAGGTTTCAGGACCCTTGTCATCACAATGCTCCATGAACTCTCTAATCTCAATGTTCCATGGCCTTTGTATTCACAATGCTCCATTGTCCCGATAATCACGTTGCTCCATGATCTGTGTCAGCACAATATTGCATGACACTTGTCATCACAATGCTCCATGATCCCTGTAATCAAAATGATCCCTGCCAATGTCATCACAATGTTCCATGTCTCCTGTAATCACAATGCTCCATGCCCATGTCATCACAATGCTCCAGGTATGTTGTCATCACCATGCTTCATGCCCCGTGTCATCACAATGCTCCATGAATCTTGTCTTCACAATGCTCTATGGCCTTTGTCATCACAATGCTCTGTGACCCCTGTCAACACAATGCCTGATGACCCCTGTCATCAAAATGCTATATGGCACTTGTCATCACAATGCTCTATGTCACCTGTCATCACTCTTCTCCATGTCACTTGTTATCACAATGCTCCATGGCCCCTGTAATCCCAGTACTCCATGACCCCTTTCATTAAAATGCCCAATGCTACCTCTCATCACAATTCTCCATGGCAATTGTCATCACGATGCACCATGACACCTGTCATCACAATGCTCCATGACACTTGTCATCACAGCGCTCGATGGCCCTTGTCCTCACAATGTTCCTTGGTGCTTTTCATCGCAATGCTCCATGACAACTTTCATCAAAATACTCCAAGATTTGTTTTTTCACAATGTTCCATGGCCCTTGTCATTACAAATCCACATGATCCCTTTCATGACAATTCTCCATGGCAACTTACATAAAAATTCTCCATGCCCCTGTCATCACAGTGCCCAATGATACCTGTTTTTACAATGATCCATGTCCCTTGTCATCACAAGGCTCCATGTCCCTTGTATTCACAATGCCCCATGACCCCTGTCATCACAATGCTCCATGGCCCTTGTCATCACAATGCTCCATGAAACATTTCCTCACAATGCTCCAGTACGCCTTTCATCCAAATTCCCCATGGCCACTATCATCACAATTCTCCATGACCCCTGTCATAGTAATGGTCCATGACCCGCTTCATCTCAATGCTCCATGACACCTTTCATCACAAAGCTCCATGCCCTTGTCATCACCAGGCTCCAGAACTCTTGTCATTATGATGCTCCATGTCCGTTTCATCACCATGCTCCATGACACTTGTCATCACAATGCTCCATGGCCCCTCTCATTACTGTGCTCCATAATAACTTTAATCACATTTCTTGATGACCACTGCCATCACAATACTCCATGACATTGTCATCACAATTCACCATGACCATTGTCATCACAATGCTCCATGAACCATGTCATCAGAGGGTCCCAGGACACTTGTCATCACAATGATCCATTATCATTTTCATCACAATGCTCCATGACCACTGTCATCTCATTTCTCCAAGGCCTTTGTATTCAAAATGCTCCATGGCCCCTGTAATCACAGTGCTCCATAACACCTTTCATCATAATGCTCCATGACCACTGCCATCTCAATGCCCCATGACTCCTGTCATCACAATTCTCCAAGGCCCCTTTCATCACAATGCTCCATGACACTTGTCATCACATTGCTCCATAACACCTTTCATCACAGTGTTCCCTGCCCATGTCATAACAATGCTCCATGCCCCTATAATCACAATGCTCCATGCCTTTTTCCTCACAATACTCCAGAATTTTTGTCATCACAATGTTCCATGACTGTGGCATCACAATGCTCCATGGCTCTTGTCATCACAATGCTCCAGAATTCTTGTCATCACAATGTTCCATGACCGCGTCATCACAATGCTACATGACCCTTGTGTTCCCAGTTCTCCATGACCTTTGTCATCACAATGCTCTATGTCGCTTTTCATCACAATTCTCAATGACCACTTTAATCACTATGCTCGCTGACCATTTTCATGACATTTCTCTATTGTCATTACAATTCCCCACGGCCCCTTTCTTCACAATGCTCCATGATGCCTGTCATAATAATGCTCCATGGCTTTTGTTATCACAATGCTCCAGGACCAGTTTCATCACAATACTCCATCCCCCTTGTCATCACAGTGCACAATGAAGCCTTTCATTACAATGCTCCTTGACACTTGTCATCACAATGCTCCATGGCCTTTATCGTCACAATGCTCCCAGGCACTTTTCATCACGATGTTCCATGAAAACTTTCATCATATTGCTCCATGACCATTGTCATCACAATAGTCCATACCCTTGTAAACACAATGCTGCATAATCCCTGTCATCACAATTCTCCATGACTGCTGTCATCACAATAATCCAGGATAAATTTCATAACAATGCTTCATGCCCCCAGTCATCACAGTGCTCCATGATACCTTTCATCACAATTCCTAGATGATCAATGTCATCACAATGCCCCATGACACCTGTCATCACAATTCGCTATGACCCTTGTCATCACAATACTCGATGAACCGTGTCATCACAGTGTTCCAGGACACATGTCATCACAATGATCCATGACTACTTTCATCACAATGCTCCAATACACCTGTCATCACAATGCTCCATGGCCCCTGTTATCATATTGCTCCATGATCTCTTTCATCACAATGCTCCATGACCACTGTCATCACCATGCCTCATGACGCCTGTCATCTCAATGCTCCATGGCCCCTTTCATCACAATGCTCCATGAACCCAGTCATCACAATATTCCCTGCCCTTTTAATCACAATGCTCCATGGGCCCTGTCATCACAATGCTCCATGCCCTTGTCATCAAAATGCTCCAGAACTCTTGTCATCATAATGCTCCATGCCAATGTCATCAAAATGCCGCATGACACTTGTCATCACAATGCTCCATGGCCTTTGTCATCACAATGTTCCATGGCCACTGTCATCACAATGCTCCATGCCCTTGTCATCAAAATTCTCCAGAACTCTTGTCGTCATAATGCAACATGCCAATGTCATCAAAATGCCCCATGACAATTGTCATCACAATGCTCCATGGCCTTTGTCATCACAATGTTCCATGGTCCCTGTAATCACAGTGCTCCCTGATACCTTTCATCACAACTCTAGATGACCACTGTCATCACAATGCCCCATGACTGATGTCATCACAATTCGCATGATCCTTGTCATCACAATGCTCCATGAACCATGTCATCACAAGGTTCCAGGACACTTGTCATCACAATGATCCATGATCACTTTCTTCACAATGCTCCATAAAACCTGTCATCTCAATGCTCCATAGCCTTTGTATTCACAATGCACCATGGCCCCTGTAATCACAGTGCTCTATGACCCATTTCACAACAATTTTCCAAGACCGCTGTCATCACAATGCCCCATGACGCCTGCCATCACAAATCTCCAAGGCCTCTCTTACCAGAAAGCTCCATGGTCCCTGTCAGCACAATGTTCCATGACACTTTTCATCAGAATGCTCCATTACCCCTGTCATCACAATGTTCTCTGCCCATATCATCACAATGATCCTTGTCATCTTTAATCAGAATGCTCCATGCCCTTTCATCACAATGCTCCAGAATTCTTGTTATCGCAATGATCCTTGACCGTGTCATTACAATGCTCCATGACCCTTGCCATCATAAAGCTCCATGACCCCTGTCATCACAATGATCCATGACTCCTTTCCTCACAGTGCTCTAGTACCCTTTTCATCAAAATGCTCCATGCCATTGTCAGCACAATGCTCCTTAGACCCTGTCATCAAAATGCTCCATCCCCTTTTCATCACAGTGCTCCAGATGTCCTATCATTACAATGCTCCATGCCCGTGTCAACACAATGCTCCATGACCCCTGTCATCAAAATGCTTTATGAACCTTGTTTTCAGAATGTTCCATGAGCCCTGTCATCAAAATGATCCATGACCGTTGTCATCACAATGCTGCATGATAACTTTCATCCCAATTCTCTGTGACTGTTGTCATCACAATGCTCCTGGATAATTTTCATCACAATTCTCCATGACAGTGTCATCACAATGCTGGATGACTCCTGTCATCACATTTTTCCATGGCCTATGTATTCACAATTCACCATGGACCCTATAATCACATTGCTGCATGTTCCCTTTCAACACAATGCTCCATGACCCCTCTCATCACAACGTTCCATGAAAATTGTCATCAAAATGCTCCATTATCCCGGTCACCACAAGGTTCACTGACCTTGTCATCACAATGCTCCATGACGCTTGTAATCACAATGGTACATGGCCTTGTCATTACAATGCTCCATGGCCTCTGTCATCACCATGCTCCATGGTCTTTCTCATCAAAATGCTCTATGAATGACCCCTGTCATCACAATGCTTGATGACCATTGTCATCACAATGCTCCAAGGCCCGTATCATCACAATGCCTCATGGTCTTTGTAACCATAATGCTCAATGACACCTCTCATCACAGTGCTCCATGCCATTGTCATCACAATGCTCCATGGCACCTGTAATCACAATGCTCCATGCCCTCGTCATCACAGTGCTCCAGAACTCTTGGCATCATAATGCTCCATTCCCGTGTCATCCCATTGCTCAATGACACTTGTCATCAAAGTGTTCCTTGGCCTTTGTCATCACAATGCTCCATGATAACTTTAATCAGACTTCTACATGACCACTGTCATCACAATGCAAGATGACCAATCACATCACAATGCCCCATGACACGTGTCATCACAAATCGCCTTGGCCCTTGTCATCTCAATGCTGTATGAACCGTGTCATCACTAGGTTCCAGGACCCTTGTCATCACAATGCTCAATGAACTCTCTTATCTCAATGTTCCATGGCCTTTGTATTCACAATGCTCCATTGTCCCAATAATCGCGTTGCTCCATGATCTGTGTCAGCACAATATTGCATGACACTTGTCATCACAATGCTCCATGATCCCTGTAATCAAAATGATCCCTGCCAATTTCATCACAATGTTCCATGTCTCCTGTAATCACAATGCTCCATGCCCATGTCATCACAATGCTCCAGGTATGTTGTCATCACCATGCTTCATGCCCCGTGTCATCACAATGCTCCATGAATCTTGTCTTCACAATGCTCTATGGACTTTGTCATCACAATGCTCCGTGACCCCTGTCAACACAATGCCTGATGACCCCTGTCATCAAAATGCTAAATGGCACTTGTCATCACAATGCTCTATGTCACCTGTCATCACTCTTCTCCATGTCACTTGTTATCACAATGCTCCATGGCCCCTGTAATCCCAGTACTCCATGACCCATTTCATTACAATGCCCAATGCTACCTCTCATCACTATTCTCCATGGCATTTGTCATCACGATGCACCATGACACCTGTCATCACAATGCTCCATGACACTTGTCATCATAGCGCTCGATGCCCTTGTCCTCACAATGTTCCTTGGTGCTTTTCATCGCAATGCGCCATGACAACTTTCATCAAAATACTCCAATATTTGTTTCTTCACAATGCTCCATGGCCCTTGTCATTACAAATCCACATGATCACTTTCATGACAATTCTCCATGGCAACTTACATAAAAATGCTCCATGGCCCTGTCATCACAAAGCCCAATGATACCTGTTTTTACAATGATCCATGTCCCTTGTCATCACAAGACTCCATGTCCCTTGTATTCACAGTGCCCCATGACCCCTGTCATCACAATGCTCCATGGCCCTTGTCATCACAATGCTCCATGAAACATTTCCTCACAATGCTCCAGTACGCCTTTCATCCAAATTCCCCATGGCCACTGTCATCACAATTCTCCATGACCCCTGTCATCGTAATGGTCCATGACCCGCTTCATCTCAATGCTCCATGACACCTGTCATCACAAAGCTCCATGCCCTTGACATCACCAGGCTCCAGAACTCTTGTCATTATGATGCTCCATGTCCGTTTCATCACCATGCTCCATGACACTTGTCATCACAATGCTCCATGGCCCCTCTCATTACTGTGCTCCATAATAACTTTAATCACATTTCTAGATGACCACTGCCATCACAATGCCCCATGACATTGTCATCACAATTCGCCATGACCATTGTCATCACAATGCTCCATGAACCATGTCATCAGAGGGTCCCAGGACACTTGTCATTACAATGATCCATGATCACTTTCATCACAATGCTCCATGAAACCTGTCATCTCAATGCTCCATAGCCTTTGTATTCACAATGCTCCATGGCCCCTGTAATCACAGTGCTCTATGACCCATTTCATCACAATTTTCCAAGACCGCTGTCATCACAATGCTCCATCACGCCTGCCATCGCAAATCTCCAAGGCCTCTCTTACCAGAAATCTCCATGATCCCTGTCAGCACAATGTTCCATGACACTTTTCATCACAATGCTCCATGACCCCTGTCATCACAAAGTTCTCTGCCCATATCATCACAATGCTCCTTGTCACCTTTAATCACAATGCTCCATGCCCTTTCATCACAATGCTCCAGAATTCTTGTCATCTCAATGTTCCTTGACCGTGTCATCACAATGCTCCATGACCCTTGTCGTCACAAAGCTCCATCACCCCTGTCATCACAATGATCCATGACACCTTTCCTCACAGTGCTCCAGTAACTTTTCATCACAATGCTCCATGCCATTGTCAGCACAATGCTCCTTGGACCCTGTCATCAAAATGCTCCATGCCCTTTTCATCACAGTGCTCCAGATATCCTATCATTACAATGCTCCATGCCCGTGTCAACACAATGCTCCATGAACCCTGTCATCAAAATGCTTTATGAACCTTGTTATCAGAATGTTCCATGACCCCTGTCATCAAAATGATCCATGACCGTTGTCATCACAATGCTGCATGATACCTTTCATCCCAATTCTCTGTGATAGCTGTCATCACAATGCTCCATGGCCCTTGTCATCACAATGCTCCATGAAACATTTCCTCACAATGCTCCAGTATGCCCTTCATCCAAATTCCCCATGGCCACTGTTATCACAATACTCCATGACCCCTGTCATCGTAATGGTCCATGACCCACTTCATCTCAATGCTCCATGACACCTCTCATCACAAAGCTCCATGCCCTTGTCATCACCAGGCTCCAGAACTCTTGTCATTATAATGTTCCATGTCCGTTTCATCACCATGCTCCATGACACTTGTCATCACAATGCTCCATGGCGCCTCTCATTACTGTGCTCCATAATAACTTTAATCACATTTCTAGATGACCACTGCCATCAC
The DNA here is from genome assembly GCF_965194825.1 of Balaenoptera physalus. Lineage (NCBI taxonomy): Eukaryota > Metazoa > Chordata > Mammalia > Artiodactyla > Balaenopteridae > Balaenoptera > Balaenoptera physalus. The sequence continues at coordinate 7,233 of NW_028124216.1, read as the reverse complement.
AATGCCCCATGACATTGTCATCACAATTCGCCATGACCATTGTCATCACAATGCTCCATGAACCATGTCATCAGAGATTCCCAGGACACTTGTCATCACAATGATCCATTACAACTTTCATCACAATGCTCCATGACCACTGTCATCTCAATGCTCCAAGGCCTTTGTATTCAAAATGCTCCATGGCCCCTGTAATCACAGTGCTCCATAACACCTTTCATCATAATGCTCCATGACCACTGCCATCTCAATGCCCCATGATGCCTGTCATCACAGTTCTCGAAGGCCCCTTTCATCACAATGCTCCATGACACTTGTCATCACGTTGCTCCATAACACCTGTCATCACAGTGTTCCGGGCCCATATCATCACAATGGTCCATGTCCCCTATAATCACAATGCTCCATGCCTTTTTCCTCACAATGCTCCAGAATTCTTGTCATCACAATGTTCCATGACCGTGGCATCACAATGCTCCATGGCCCTTGTCATCACAATGCTCCAGATTTCTTGTCATCACAATGTTCCATGACCGCGTCATCACAATGCTACATGACTCTGGTCTTCACAGTTCTCCATGACCTTTGTCATCACAATGCTCTATGTCGCTTATCATCACAATTCTCAATGACCACTTTAATCACTATGCTCGCTGACCATTTTCATGACATTTCTCTATTGTCATTACAATTCCCCACGGCCCCTTTCTTCACAATGCTCCATGATGCCTGTCATAATAATGCTCCATGGCTTTTGTTATCACAATGCTCCAGGACCAGTTTCATCACAATACTCCATCCCCCTTGTCATCACAGTGCACAATGAAACCTTTCATTACAATGTTCCATGACACTTGTCATCACAATGCTCCATGGCCTTTATCGTCACAATGCTCCCAGGCACTTTTCATCACGATGTTCCATGAAATCTTTCATCACATTGCTCCATGACCATTGTCATCACAATAGTCCATACCCTCGTCAACACAATGCTGCATAATCCCTGTCATCACAATTCTCCATGACTGCTGTCATCACAATAATCCAGGACAATTTTCATAACAATGCTTCATGCACCCAGTCATCACAGTGCTCTATGATACCTTTCATCACAATTCCTAGATGATCAATGTCATCACAATGCCCCATGACACCTGTCATCACAATTCGCTATGACCCTTGTCATCACAATACTCGATGGACCGTGTCATCAGAGTGTTCCCGGACACATGTCATAACAATGATCCGTGACTACTTTCATCACAATGCTCCAATACACCTGTCATCACAATGCTCCATGGCCCCTGTTATCATATTGCTCCATGATCTCTTTCATCACAATGCTCCATGACCACTCTCATCACCGTGCCTCATGACGCCTGTCATCTCAATGCTCCATGGCCACTTTCATCAAAATGCTCCATGAACCCAGTCATCACAATGTTCCCTAGCCTTTTCATCACAATTCTCCATGGGCCCTGTCATCGCAATGCTCCATGCCCTTGTCATCAAAATGCTCCAGAACTCTTGTCATCATAATGCTCCATGCCAATGTCATCAAAATGCCCCATGACACTTGTCATCACAATGCTCCATGGCCTTTGTCATCACAGTGTTCCATGGCCCCTGTCATCACAGTGCTCCATGATACCTTTCATCACAATTCTATATGACCACTAGTCATCACAATGTCCCATGACCTATGTCATCACGATTCTTCTTGATCATTGTCATCACAATGCTCCATGAACCGTGTCATCACGAGGTTCCAGGACACTTGTCATCACAATGATCCATGATCACTTTCATCACAGTGCTCCGTGAACCCTGTCATCTCAATGCGCCATAGCCTTTGTATTCACAATGCTCCATGGACCATGTCATCACAGTGCTCCATGACCCCTGTCATCACAATGTTCTGTGCCAATATCATCACAATGCTCCTTGTCACCTTTAAACAGAATGCTCCATGCCCTTTCATCACAATGCTCCAGAATAATTGTCATCGCAAAGTTACTTGACCGTGTCATCAAAATGCTCCATGACACTTGTCATCACAAAGCTCCATGACCCCTGTCATCACAATGATCCATGACTCCTTTCCTCACAGTGCTCCAGTACCTTTTCATCACAATGCTATATGCCATTGTCAGCACAATGCTCCTTGGACCCTCTCATCAAAATGCAACCTCCTCTTTTCATCACAATGCTCCAGATATCCTATCATTAAAATGTTCCATGACCATGTCAACACAATGCTCCATGACCCCTGTCATGAAAACGCTTTATGAACCTTGTTATCAGAATGTTCCATGACCACTGTCATCAAAATGATCCATGATCGTTTTCATCACAATGCTGCATGATACCTTTCATCCCAATTCTCTGTGACCGTTCTCATCACAGTGCTCCATAACACCTTTCATCATAATGCTCCATGCCCCCTGTCATCACAGTGCCCCATAACCCCTGTTATCACAATGCTGCATGACCCTGTCATCACAATGCTACATGACCCCTGTCATCACATTGTTCCATGGCCTATGTATTCACAATGCTCCATGTACCCTGTAATCACACTGCTCCATGTTCCCTTTCAACACAATGCTCCATGAACCCTGTCATCACAACTTTCCATGAAAGTTGTCATCAAAATGCTCCATGACCCGGTCACCACAAGGTTCCCTACCCTTGTCATCACAATGCTCCATGACCCTTGTAATCACAATGGTACATGGCTTTGTCATCACAATGTTCCATGGCCTCTGTCATTACCATGCTCCATGGTCTTTCTCATCACAATGCTCTATGACCCCTGTCATCACAATGCTTGATGACCATTGTCATCACAATGCTCCAAGGCCCCTGTCATCACAATGCCTCATGGTCTTTGTCATCACAATGCTCAATGACCCCTGTCATCACAATGCTCCATGCTGTTGTTATCACAATACTTCAAGGCCCCAGTAATCAGAGTGCTCAAAGCATTTGTCACCACAATGCTCCAGAACACTTGTCATCATAATGCTCCCTTCCCGTGTCATCCCATTGCACAATGACACTTGTCATCAAAATGTTCCTTGGCCTTTGTCATCACAGTGCTCCATGATACATTTAATCAAAATTCTATATGACCACTGTCATCACAATGCAAGATGACCGATGTCATCACAATGCCCCATGACACGTGTCATCACAATTTGCCTTGGCCCTTGCCATCTCAATGCTTTATGAACCATGTCATCACTAGGTTCCAGGACCCTTGTCATCACAATGCTTCATGAACTCTCTTATCTCAATATTCCATGGCCTTTGTATTCACAATGCTCCATTGTCCCGATAATCGCGTTGCTCCATGATCTCTTTCCTCACAATGCTCCACGACCTCTGTCATCACCATTCCTCATGACGCCTGTCATCTCAATGCTCCATGGCCCCTTTCATCACAATGCTTCATGAATCCAGTCGTCACAATGTTCCCTGCCCTTTTCATCACAATGCTCCATGGGCCCTGTAATCACAATGCTCCATGCCCTAGTCATCAAAATGCTCCAGAACTCTTGTCATCATAATGCTCCATGCCAATGTCATGAAAATGCCCCATGACACTTTTCATCAAAATGCTCCATGGCCTTTGTCATCACAGTGTTCCATGGCCCCTGTCATCACAGTGCTCCCTGATACCTTTCATCACAATTCTAGATGACCACTGTCATCACAATGCTCCATGACAGATGTCATCACAATTCGCCATGTTCCTTGTCATCACAATGCTCCATGAACCGTGTCATCACAAGGTTCCAGGACACTTGTCATCCCAATGATCCATGATCACTTTCATCACAATGCTCCATGAAACCTGTCATCTCAATGCTCCATAGCCTTTGTATTCACAATGCTCCATGGCCCCTGTAATCACAGTGCTCCATGACCCATTTCTTCACAATGCTCCAAGACCGCTGTCATCACAATGCCCCATGACGACTGCCATCACAAATCTCCAAGGCCTCTCTTACCAAAAAGCTCCATGATCCCTGTCAGCACAATGTTCCATGACACTTTTCATCACAATGCTCCATGACCCCTGTCATCACAAAGTTCTCTGCCCATATCATCACAATGCTCCTTGCCACCTTTAATCACAATGCTCCATGCCCTTTCATCACAATGCTCCAGAATTCTTGTCATCGCAATGTTCCTTGACAGTGTCATCACAAAGCTCCATGACCCTGTCTTCACAATGATCCATGACTCCTTTCCTCACAGTGCTCCAGTACCCTTTTCATCACAATGCTCCATGCCATTATCAGCACAATGCCCCTTGGAGCCTGTCATCAAAATGCTCCATCCCCTTTTCATCACAATGCTCCAGATATCCTATCATTACCATGCTCCATGCTCATGTCAACACAATGCTCCATGACCCCTGTCATCATGACCACTGTCATGATGACAGGGGCCAATGACCCCTGTCATTCACAATGCTCCATGGACCCTGTATTCATACTGCTCCATGTTCCCTTTCAACACAATGCTCCATGACCCCTGTCATCACCACGTTCCATGAAAGTTGTCATCAAAATTCTCCATGACCCTGGTCACCACAAGGTTCCCTGCTCTTGTCATCACAATGCTCCATGACCCTAGTAATCACAATTGTACATGGCCTTGTCATCACAATGCTCCATGGCCTCTGTCATCACCATGCTCCATGGTCTTTCTCATCACAATGCTCCATGACCCCTCTCATCACATTGATTGATGACCAATGTTATCACAATGCTCTAAGGCCCCTGTCATCAAAATGCCTCATTGTCTTTGTAATCACAATGCTCAATGACACCTGTCATAACAATGCTCCATGCCATTGTCATCACAATGCTCCATTGCCTTTGTCATCACAATGTTCCATGGTCCCTGTCATCACAATGCTCCAGAGCTCTTGTCATCATAATGCTCCATGCCAATGTCATCAAAATACCCCATGACACTTGTCATCCCAATGCTCCATGTTATCAAAATGATCCATGACTGTTGTCATCACAATGCTGCATGATACCTTTCATCCCAATTCTCTGTGACCGCTGTCATCACAATGCTCCAGGACAATATTCATCACAATGCTCCATGCCCCCTGTCATCACAGTGCCCCATAACCCCTGTAATCACAATGCTCCATGACCCTGTCTTCACAATGCTACATGACACCTGTCATCACATTGTTCCACGGCCTACGTATTCACAATGCTCCATGGACCCTGTAATCACACTGCTACATGTTCCCTTTCAACACAATGCTCCATGACCCTTGTCATCAAAAGGTTGCATGAAAGTTGTCATCAAAATGCTCCATGACTCAGGTCACCACAAGCTTCCCTGCCCTTGTCATCACAATGCTCCATGACCCTTGTAATCGCAACGGTACATGGCCTTGTCATCACAATGTTCTATGGCCTCTGTCGTCACCATGCTCCATGGTCTTTCTCATCACAATGCTCTATGACCTCTGTCATCACAATGCTTGACGACCATTGTCATCACAATTCTCCAAGGCCTCTTTCATCACAATGCCTCATGGTCTTTGTAATCACAATGCTCAATGATCCCTGTCATCACAATGCTCCATGACGTTGTCATCACAATGCTCCATGGCCCCTGTCATCACAATGCTCCATGCCCTTGTCATCACAATGTTCCAGAACACTTGTCATCTTAATACTCTATTCCCGTGTCATCCCATTGCTCAATGACACTTGCCATCAAAATGTTCCTTGGCCTTTGTTATCACAGTACTCCATGATACCTTTAATCAAAATTCTACCTGACCACTGTCAGCACAATGCAAGATGACCGATGTCATCACAATGCCCCATGACACGTGTCATCAGAATTCGCCTTGGCCCTTGTCATCTCAATGCTGTATGAGTCGTGTCATCATTAGTTTCCAGGACACTTGTCATCACAGTGATCCATGACCACTTTCATCACTATGCTCCATGAACTCTGTTATCTCATTGCTCCATGGCCTTTGTATTCACAATGCTCCATTGTCCCAATAATCGCGTTGCTCCATGATCTCTTTCCTCACAATGCTCCATGACCTCTGTCATCACCATACCTCATGACGCCTGTCATCTCAATGCTCCATGGCCCCTTTCATCACAATGCTTCATGAAGCCAGTCATCACAATGTTCCCTGCCCTTTTCATCACAATGCTCCATGGGCCCTGTAATCACAATGCTCCATGCCCTTGTCATCAAAATGCTCCAGAACTCTGGTCATCATAATGCTCAATGCCAATGTCATGAAAATGCCCCATGACACTTTTCATCACAATGCTCCATGGCCTTTGTCATCACAATGTTCCATGGCCCCTGTCATCACAGTGCTCCCTTATACCTTTCATCACAATCCTAGATGACCACTCTCATCACAATGCTCCATGACAGATGTCATCAAAATTCGCCATGTTCCTTGTCATCACAATGCTCTATGAACCGTGTCATCACAAGGTTCCAGGACACTTTTCATCCCAATGATCCATGATCACTTTCATCACAATGCTCCATGAACCCTGTCATCTCAATGCTCCATAGCCTTTGTATTCACAATGTTCCATGGCCCCTGTCATCACAATGCTCCAGAGCTCTTGTCATCATAATGCTCCATGCCAATGTCATCAAAATGCCCCATGACACTTGTCATCACAATGCTCCATGTTATCAAAATGATCCATGACTGTTGTCATCACAATTTTGCATGAAACCTTTCATCCCAATTCTCTGTGACCGCTGTCATCACAATGCTCCAGGACAATATTCATCACAATGATCCATGCCCCCTGTAATCACAGTGCCCCATAATCCCTGTAATCACAATGCTCCATGACCCTGTCTTCACAATGCTACATGACACCTGTCATTACATTGTTCCATGGCCTATGTATTCCCAATGCTCCATGGACCCTGTAATCACACTGCTACATGTTCCCTTTCAACACAATGCTCCATGACCCCTGTCATCAAAAGGTTCCATGAAAGTTGTCATCAAAAGTCTCCATGACTCAGGTCACCACAAGCTTCCCTGCCCTTGTCATCACAATGCTCCATGACACTTGTAATCACAACGGTACATGGCCTTTTCATCACAATGTTCTATGGCCTCTGTCATCACCATGCTCCATGGTCTTTCTCATCACAATGCTCTATGACCCCTGTCATCACAATGCTTGA
>NW_028124217.1:0-40278 GCF_965194825.1 Balaenoptera physalus | reverse complement strand
CTCCCTAAGTGAGGCCTTGAGGCTGTCCCTAACAGAGGCCCTGATAATATCTTTAACATAGCCCCTGAGGCTGATCCTACTTTGGCTCTTATGTTGCTCCTAAGTCATGCCCTGACACTGTCCCTAGCTAAGGCCCTGACGCTAGGCCTCACTCAGGCCCTGTCGCTCTCCCTAAGTCAGGCTCTGACGCTGTCCCTACCCGAAGCCCTGACACTCACTGGTCCTTAATTAGGCCCTGATGCTCTAAGTAACCAAGGTCTTGACACTATCCCTAGGTCATTTCCTGAAACTATCCCTAGATCTTAACCTAACCTTCTCTTTAGCTAATATCAAGATTAGCTAAAGAGATTCTTTAGAACGAGATTCTTTCATCTTTTGAATATGGTTTTCTTAAAAACATAATTTTATAGTGTTACTAACTTTAAACAAAATGTACTCAACTGCTGTGGAATAGTCCTTCATAGGAGCGTGCATGGTTCACTTCTGCATCTGCTTGTGGTGGTGTTCAAGTTGCTTTCAGCTGTAGATCCTCTTATGCTAGCTAAATCTGTGATTCTGTCCCTAAATGAGGCCCTGAATTTAGGTCCGAGGCCGTGAACCTGTCCCTAACTGAGGCCTGGAAGCGCGTCCTAACGCAGGTCCTGACACTGTCCCTAACTAAGGCCCTGACACTACACCTAACTCCGTCACTGACAGTGTACCTAACAAAGGCTCTGATGCTAGTCCTAACTTAGGCCTGACACTGCCTCTAACTAAGGCCCTGATGCCGTCAATATCTGAACACCTGACATTATCCTGAGCTAATATCCTGACCCATGTCTTACCAAGGTCCTGAAACTTTCCCAAAGTAAGCCCTGACGCTGTCCCTAAGTGAGACCTTGAGGCTGTTCCTAACAGAGGCCTTGATAATATCTTTAACGAAGACCCTAATGCTGATCGTACAGAGGCCTTTATGCTGCTCCTAAGTCATGCCCTGATACTGTCCCTTACTCAGGCCCCAGGCCTCTGTTGCTGTACCTTTGTTAGGCGCTAACGCTGTCCGTACATCAAGCCCTGGCACTGGTCCTGATTAAGGCCCTCACGCTGCTGCTAACTAAGGCCCTGAGGCTCTCAATGACTAAGGTCTTCTCGTTATCCCTTGGTCATTTCCTTTCACTATCTCTGGCCTGGAACCTGACTCTGTCCCGAGATAATCTCCTGCATCTTATGCTGACTGAAACCCTAATGCTCTCCCTAACTACGGCCCTGACTACGCCTAACTAAGGCCATGACACTGTCTCTAACAAAGGCCCAGAATCTGTCCCTAATATAGGCCCTGCTGCCAGCAATAACTAAAATCCTGACACTCTCCTGAGATAATATCCTGACCCATTTCTAACCAAGGTCTTGACACTCTCCCTAAGAAAGCCCTGTCACTGTCTTTAAGTGAAGACCTGAGGCTGTCCGTAACTCAGGCCCTGAAGCTTTCCCTAACTGAGGCCTTGACGCTGTGACTAACTAGGGCTCTGCTCATCTTTAACTAAGAGCCTAAAGCTGATCCAACAAAGGCACTGATAGTGCTCCTACGTCACTCCCTGACAGTGTCCCCAGCTGAGGGCCTGACATTAGGCCTCACTCAGACCCTGTCGCTCTCCCTAAGTCAGGCCCTGATACTGTCCCTAGCTGAAGCCCTAACACTGGTTCTGAATAAGGCCCTGATATTCTCAGTAACAGAGGTCTTCACACTATCTTTAGGTCATTTCCTGACACGATTCCTAGCCTTCACCCTAACCCTGTCCCGAGTTACTATCCTACGTCTTATGCTAACTAAAGACCTTATGCTGTGCCTACCTCAGGCACTGAATTTAGTCCCAAGACCGCTAGACTGTCCCTCACTAGGCTCCATGCCCTTATCGTCACAATGTTCCATGACCACTGTCATCACAATGCTCCACGCCCTTATCATCACAATGCCCCATGACCCCTGTCATCACAATGCTCCATGACCCCTTCCATCACAATGCTCCGTGACCCCTTTCATCAAAATGCGCCATGACCATTGTCATCACAATGCTCCATGACCCCTGGCATCCCAAAGCTCCATGACCACTCTCATCGCAATGCTTCATGACCCTTGTCATTGCAATGCTACATACCATTGTCATCACAATGCTCCATACCCCATGTCATCACATTGGCCCATGACCCTTGTCTCACAATGTTCCATGCTCTTGTGATCATAATGCTCCATGCCCCCTGTCATCACAATGCCCCGTGACTCCTATCATCACAATGCTCCATGTCCCCTGTCATCACAATGCTCCATGACCCCGGTCATCACAGTGCTCCATTACCCTTGTCATCACAATGCTCCAGGTCCCCTGTCATTCACAAAGCCAAATGACCCTTGTCTTCACAATGCTTCATGGCCCTTGTCCTCACAATGCCCCATGACCCCTATCATCAAATTGCTCCATGTCCCCGTTTATCACAATGCTCTAAATTACACCTGTAATCACAGTGCTCCATAACACTTTTCCTCACAATGCTCCATGCCCCTTTTCATCACAATGAGCCATGAAAACTTTCATCAGAATGTTCCATTACCCCTGTCTAATGTCCGCTTACATCACAATGCATCACAATTACCCCTGTAATCACAGTGCTCCATAACCGCTTTCATCACAATGCTCCATTAATCCTTTCATCGCACTGCTCTATGACTTTGTCATCACAATGTTCCATGCCCTTCTCATCACAATGCTCCATGGCCTTTGTCATCACAATGCTCCATGTTCAATGTAATCATAGTGCTCCACGACCCCTGTCATCACAATGTTCCATGAGACATTTCATCACAAACTCCATGACGCTCGTCATCACAATGCTCCATGGCACTTTGCATCACAATGCTCCATGACCACATTCAGCACAGTGGTCCATGAACCTTATCATCACAATATTCCATGGCTCTTGCCATCAAAATGCCCCATGGCGCTTGTCATCACAATGCTCCATGACCCCTTGTCATCGCAATGCACCATGGCCCCATTCATCACAATGCTCCCAGACATCTTTCATCACAATTCTCCATGAGCACTTTCATCACAATGCTCCACGTGCCTTGTTCATCACAATGCTCCATGACACCTTTTCATCACAATGCTCCATGACCATTTTCATCACAAGTCTCCATGCCCTTATCATCACAGTGCTCCATGAACCCTTTCATCACAATGCTCCATGGCCCTTCTCATCACAATGCCCCATGACCCCTTCCATCACAATGCTCCATGACCCCTTTCATCAAAATGCGCCATGAACATTGTCATAAGAAAGCTCCATGACCACGTTCATCACAATGCTCCATGACCCCTTTCCTTATAATGCTGATGGCTCTTGTCATCACAAAGCTCCATGGCGCTTGTCATCACAAGGCTCCATGACCACTGTAATCACAATGATCCATGACCCCTTTGATAACAATTCTCCATGACCCCTTTCCTCACAATGATCCTTGGCACTTGTCATCACAATGCTCCATGATCCCGGTAATCACAATGATCCTTGACCACTTTCATCACAATGTTCCATGGCCGCTTTCATCACAAGTCTCCATGCCCTTATCATCACAGTGCTCCATGAACCCTTTCATCACAATGCTCCATGGCCCTTCTCATCACAATGCCCCATGACCCCTTCCATCACAATGCTCCATGACCCCTTTCATCAAAATGCGCCATGAACATTGTCATAAGAAAGCTCCATGACCACGTTCATCACAATGCTCCATGACCCCTTCCCTTATAATGCTGATGGCTCTTGTCATCACAAAGCTCCATGGCGCTTGTCATCACAAGGCTCCATGACCACTGTAATCACAATGATCCATGACCCCTTTGATAACAATTCTCCATGACCCCTTTCCTCACAATGATCCTTGGCACTTGTCATCACAATGCTCCATAACCCCTGTCATCACAATGCCCCATGACCCATTTCCCCACAATGCTCCCTGAGCCATGTCATCACAATGCTACTTGTCTTTCTCATTACAATGCTCCATGTCCCCTATCATCAGTCTTCCATGACCCGTTTAATCACAACTCTCCTTAACACTTTTCTCATAATACTCCATGCCATTGTCATCACAAAGTTTCATGCCCCCTGTCACCACAATGCTCCAAGCCCACTCTCAACACAATGCTCCATGAGACTTGTCTCACAATGCTCCATGCCCTTTTCAACACAGTGCTCCATGCCCCCTTTCATTACAATGTTCCATGCCCCCTGTCATCACAAGGCTCCATGCCCTTATCATCACAATGCTCCATGACACCTGTCTTCGCAATGTTCCACGCACTTATCATCACAATACTCCTTGACCCTTGTCTAAAATGGTACATGGCGGTGACGTCACAATGTTCCATGCACCCTGTCATTACAAGGCTCCATGACACTTGTCATCACAATGTTACATGGCCCCTATCATACAAAATGCCATATGACCACTTTCATCACAATGCTCCAAGGCCCCTGTCATCAAAATGCCCCATGAACCCAGTCATCACAATGCTCCAGGCCCCCTGTCATCACAATGAGCCATGACACCTTTCATCACAATGCCCCATAACCACTGTCATCACAATGATCCATGGCCCTTGTCATCACAATGCTCCCTGGTGCATGTCATCACAAAGATCCATGACCACTTTCAGCACAATGCTCCATGACCCCTTTCATCAAAATTTTCCATGACCATTGTCATCACAATGCTCCATGAGCCCTGTCATTACAATGCTCCCTGATCCCTGTCATCACCATGATCCATGGCCCTTGTCATCACAGTGCTCCTTTGCTCTTTTCGTAACAATGCTCCATGATCCCTGTCATCACAATGATCCATGATTACTTTCATCACAATTCTCCTTTTTCCCTTTCATCACAATGATCCCTGGAGCTTGTCAAAACAATGCTCCTCGATTCCCTGTAATCACAATGCCCCATGTCCCCTTTCATCACAATGCTCCCAGTCATCTTTAATCACAATTCTCCATGACCACTTTCATCACAATTCTCCACGTGCCCTGTTCATCACAATGCTCCATGACCCCTTTTCATCACAATGCTCCATGACCATTTTCATCACAAGGCTCCATGCTCTTATCATCACAGTGCTCCATGAACCCTTTCATCACAATGCTCCATGGCCCTTCTCATCACAATGCCCCATGACCCCTTCCATCACAATGCTCCATGACCCCTTTCATCAAAATGCGCTATGAACATTGTCATAAGAAAGCTCCATGACCACGTTCATCACAATGCTCCATGACCCCTTTCCTTACAATTCTCCATGGCCCTTGTCATCACAAAGCTCCAGGGCGCTTGTCATCACAAGGCTCCATGACCACTGTAATCACAATGATCCATGACCCCTTTGATAACAATTCTCTATTACCCCTTTCCTCACAATGAGCCTTGGCGCTTGTCATCACAATGCTCCATGATCCCTGTAATCACAATGATCCTTGACCCCTTTCATCACAATGTTCCATGGCCGCTTTCATCACAATGCTCCATAACCCCTGTCATCACAATGCCCCATGACCCATTTCCCCACAATGTTCCCTGAGCCATGTCATCACAATGCTACTTGTCTTTGTCATTACAATGCTCCATGTCCCCTGTAATCAGAGTCTTCCATGACCCCTTTCATCACAACTCTCCTTAACACTTTTCTCACAATGCTCCATGCCATTGTCATCACAAAGTTTCATGCCCCCTCTCACCACAATGCTCCAAGCCCACTCTCAACACAATGCTCCATGAGACTTGCCTCACAATGCTCCATGCTCTTTTCATCAAAGTGCTCCATGCCCCCTGTCATCACAATGCTCCATGCCCCCTTTCATTACAATGTTCCATGCCCCATGTCATCACAAGGCTCCATGCCCTTATCATCACAATGCTCCATGACACCTGTCTTAGCAATGTTCCACGCACTTATCATCACAATACTCCTTGACCCCTGTCTAAAATGCTACATGGCGGTGACATCACAATGTTCCATGCACCCTGTCATTACAAGGCTCCATGACACTTGTCATCACAATGTTCCATGGCCCCTATCATTCAAAATGCCATATGACCACTTTCATCACAATGCTCCAAGGCCCTTTTCATCACAATGCCCCATGAACCCTGTCATCACAATGCTCCAGGGCCCCTGTCATCACAATGAGCCATGACACCTTTCATCACAATGCTCCATAACCACTGTCATCACAATGATCCATGGCCCTTGTCATCACAATGCTCCCTGGTGCATGTAATCACAAAGATCCATGACCACTTTCAGCACAATGCTCCATGACCCCTTTCATCAAAATTCTCCATGACCATTGTCATCACAATGCTCCATGAGCCCTGTCATTACAATGCTCCCTGACCCCTGTCATCACCATGATCCATGGCCCTTGTCATCACAGTGCTCCTTCGCTCTTGTCGTAACAATGCTCCATGATCCCTGTCATCACAATGATCCATGATTCCTTTCATCACAATTCTCCTTTTCCCCTTTCATCACAGTGATCCCTGGAGCTTGTCAAAACAATGCTCCTCGATTCCCTGTAATCACAATGATCCATGACCCCTTTGATGACAATGCTCCATTACCCCACTAATCACAATGATCCATGGTGATTGTCATCACAATGCTCCATGAACCTTGTCATCACAATGCTCCAGGTCGTTGTAATCACAATATTCCATGACCCCTTTCACCACAAAGCTCCAAGATCCCTGTCATCACAATGCCCCATGACTCCTATCATCACAATGCTCCATGGCACTTGTCCTCACAATGCTCCATGACCCCTGTCATCACAATGCTCCATAGCGCTTTTCATCACAATCCTCCATGACCACTTTCATCACAATGCTCCATGACCACTATCATCACAATGCCCCATGAACTCTGTCATCACAATGCTCCATGGCCCTTGTCATCACAATTCTCCATGACCCCTGTCATCACAATGCTCCATGGCCCTTGTCATCACAATGCTCCATGCACTTATCATCACAATTCTCCATGACACTTGTCATCACAGTGCTCCATGGCGCTTGTCATCACAATGATCCAGATCCTTAGTTCCTGTGTTGGGAGTAGTATCATTGCCTCAATTAGGGAAAATGTCAGTGACTGAGTTGGGAGTAGTGTGAGGGCCCTTGTTAGGGACACTGTCAGTGACTGATTTAGCTGTAGTGTCAGGGTTTTAGTTACGTACACTGTCAGAGCCTGAGTTGGGAATAGTGTCAGGGCCTTTGTTATGGACTGTGTCATTGCCTGAGTTAGGAGTGGTGTCAGTGCCTTAGTTAGGGGTAGCATCAGTGCCTTCGTTAGGTATTGTATCAGCGCCTCAGTTAGGAATAGATTCAGGGCCTTATTTTGGGACAGTGTCAGTGCCTGAGTTAGGAGTTTTGTCGGCCTTAGTTAGGGACCTTTTCAGGGCCTGAGTTAGGAGTAATGTCAGGGCCTTCCTTAGGTATTGTATCAGTGCCTGAGTTAGGAATAGTGTCAAGGCCTTAGTTAGGGACATTGCCAGGGCATGATTTAGGAGGAGTGTTAGGGTGTGAGTTATGAACAATGTCAGGGCCTTAGTTAGTGACTGTGTCAGTTCCTGAGTTAGGAGTAGAGTCAGGGCCTAAGTTAGAGACAGTGCCAGTGCTGAGTTCGTAGTAGTATCAGGGCCTTAGTTAGAGACAGTGTCAGGGCCTGAGTTAGGAGTAGTGTTAGAGGCTTTGTTAGGGACAGTGTCAGTGCCTGAGTTAAGTGTAGCGTCACAGCTTTAGTTAGGGCCAGTGTCCGGGCCTTAGTTAAGACCAGTGTCAGGGCCTATGATAGGAATCAGATCAGGGCCTGTGTTACGAGTAGTGCCAGGGACATAGTTAAGGACAGTGTCAGGGCCTGAGTCCTGACTTATTCCTAACTTTCCTCACTAAGGATTTTTGACACTACTGCTAATTCAGGTCCTGATAATATCCCTTACTAAGGCCCTGACCTTTTCCCTGGCTAAGGCCCTGAACTTATCCTAAGTCAGGCCCTGATACTTTCCCTAACAATGGCCCTGGCACTACACTTAACTTAGGCCCCGAAATGATACCTAACAAAGGCTCTGTTGCTAGTCCAAACTAAAGCCCTAAAATTGGTCTTAAATAAGGCCTTGACACTAATCCTAACTCAGGCCCTAACACTGTCCCTAGCTAAGGCCCTGACAGTACGCCTAACTCAGGCCCTCATACGATTCCTAACAATGTCTCTGATGCTAGTCCAAACTAAGGTCCTGAAATTGGACCTAAATAAGGCCTTGACACGAATCGTAACTCAGGCCCTAGCACTGTCCCTAACTAGGTCTCTGACAGTACACCTAAGTCAGACCCTGACACTGTCCCTAAGCAAGGCCCTGACACTACTCCTAACTCAGTCCCTTACACTGTATCTAACAAAGTCACTGCTGCTAGGCCTAACTCAGGCCCTCAAAGTGTCTGTAAGTAAGGCCCTGCTGCCATCACTATGTAAAGTCAAGTCCTGATATTATCCTGAGCTAATATCCTGACCTATGTCTTTCCAAGGTCCTGAAACTGTCCCAAAGTAAGCCCTAATGCTGTCCATAAGTGAAGACCTGAGGCTGTCCCTAACTCAGGCCCTGAAGCTTTCCTTAACTGAAGCCTTGAAGCTGTGACTAACTCAGGCCCTGATCATGTATTTCACGAAGACCTTAATGCTGATCCAGCAAAGACGCTGATGCTGCTCCAAAGTCATGCCCTGACAGTGTGCCCAGCAAAGGGCCTGATGCTAGGCCTCACTCAGGCCCTGTCGCTCTCCCGAAGTCAGGCCCTGACACTGTCACTAAGTAAGGCCCTGACTCTACTCCTAACTCAGTCCCGTAAAGTGTGCCTAACAAAGGCTCTGATGCTAGTCGTAACTCAGGGCCTGACACTGTCTCTAACTAAGGGCTGCTGCCATCAATATCTAAAGTCCTGACATTATCCGGAGCTAATATCCTGACCCATGTCTTACCAAGGTCCTGAAACTCCCCCAAAGTAAGCCCTGACGCTGTCCCTAAGTGAGGCCCTGCAGCTTTCCCTAACTAACTCAGGCCTTGATTCTGTGACTAACTCAGACCATGGTCATATATTTAACTAAGACCCTAAGGCTGATCCAACAGAGGCCCTGAGGCTGCTCCTAAGTCATGCCCTGACAGTGTCCCCAGCTAAGGGTCTGATACTAGGACTCACTCAGACCCTATCGCTCTCCCTAAGTCAGGCTCTGATGCTGTCCCTACCTGAAGCCCTAACACTGGTTCTGAATAAGGCCCTGAGAGTCTCAGTAACAAAGGTCTTCACACTATCCTTAGGTCATTTCCTGACACTATCCCTACATGTTAAACTGACACTGTCACTAGCTAATGTCCTGCCTCTTATGCTAACTGAAGCCCTTAGGCTGTGCCTGCCTCAGGCACTGAATTTAGTCCCAAGACCGTGAAACTGTCCCGAACTAAGGCCTAGATGCTCGTCCTACATCTGGCCCTGACACTGTCCCTAACTAAGGCCCTAACACTATTGCTAACTGAGGACCTGACACTGGACCTATCAGGGGCCCGCTACTCCTAACTAACGCCTTGACACTGTCCCTTACTTAGGCCCTGCTACCATCAATATCTAAAGTCCTGACATTATCCTGAGCTAATATCCTAACTCATCTCTTACCAAGGTCCTGAAACTCTCCCTAAGGAAGCCCTGATGCTCTCCCTAAGTGAGGCCTTGAGGCTGTCCCTAACAGAGGCCCTGATAATATCTTTAACATAGCCCCTGAGGCTGATCCTACTTTGGCTCTTATGTTGCTCCTAAGTCATACCCTGACACTGTCCCTAGCTAAGGCCCTGACGCTAGGCCTCACTCAGGCCCTGTCGCTCTCCCTAAGTCAGGCTCTGACGCTGTCCCTACCCGAAGCCCTGACACTCACTGGTCCTTAATTAGGCCCTGATGCTCTAAGTAACCAAGGTCTTGACACTATCCCTAGGTCATTTCCTGAAACTATCCCTAGATCTTAACCTAACCTTCTCTTTAGCTAATATCGAGATTAGCTAAAGAGATTCTTTAGAACGAGATTCTTTCATCTTTTGAATATGGTTTTCTTAAAAACATAATTTTATAGTGTTACTAACTTTAAACAAAATGTACTCAACTGCTGTGGAATAGTCCTTCATAGGAGCGTGCATGGTTCACTTCTGCATCTGCTTGTGGTGGTGTTCAAGTTGCTTTCAGCTGTAGATCCTCTTATGCTAGCTAAATCTGTGATTCTGTCCCTAAATGAGGCCCTGAATTTAGGTCCGAGGCCGTGAACCTGTCCCTAACTGAGGCCTGGAAGCGCGTCCTAACGCAGGTCCTGACACTGTCCCTAACTAAGGCCCTGACACTACACCTAACTCCGTCACTGACAGTGTACCTAACAAAGGCTCTGATGCTAGTCCTAACTTAGGCCTGACACTGCCTCTAACTAAGGCCCTGATGCCGTCAAT
Organism: Balaenoptera physalus; assembly: GCF_965194825.1. Taxonomy (NCBI): domain Eukaryota; kingdom Metazoa; phylum Chordata; class Mammalia; order Artiodactyla; family Balaenopteridae; genus Balaenoptera; species Balaenoptera physalus. The sequence goes on along the minus strand of NW_028124217.1, from coordinate 29,713 downwards.
ATCTGAACACCTGACATTATCCTGAGCTAATATCCTGACCCATGTCTTACCAAGGTCCTGAAACTTTCCCAAAGTAAGCCCTGACGCTGTCCCTAAGTGAGACCTTGAGGCTGTTCCTAACAGAGGCCTTGATAATATCTTTAACGAAGACCCTAATGCTGATCGTACAGAGGCCTTTATGCTGCTCCTAAGTCATGCCCTGATACTGTCCCTTACTCAGGCCCCAGGCCTCTGTTGCTGTACCTTTGTCAGGCGCTAACGCTGTCCGTACATCAAGCCCTGGCACTGGTCCTGATTAAGGCCCTCACGCTGCTGCTAACTAAGGCCCTGAGGCTCTCAATGACTAAGGTCTTCTCGTTATCCCTTGGTCATTTCCTTTCACTGTCTCTGGCCTGGAACCTGACTCTGTCCCGAGATAATCTCCTGCATCTTATGCTGACTGAAACCCTAATGCTCTCCCTAACTACGGCCCTGACTACGCCTAACTAAGGCCATGACACTGTCTCTAACAAAGGCCCAGAATCTGTCCCTAATATAGGCCCTGCTGCCAGCAATAACTAAAATCCTGACACTCTCCTGAGATAATATCCTGACCCATTTCTAACCAAGGTCTTGACACTCTCCCTAAGAAAGCCCTGTCACTGTCTTTAAGTGAAGACCTGAGGCTGTCCGTAACTCAGGCCCTGAAGCTTTCCCTAACTGAGGCCTTGACGCTGTGACTAACTAGGGCTCTGCTCATCTTTAACTAAGAGCCTAAAGCTGATCCAACAAAGGCACTGATAGTGCTCCTACGTCACTCCCTGACAGTGTCCCCAGATGAGGGCCTGACATTAGGCCTCACTCAGACCCTGTCGCTCTCCCTAAGTCAGGCCCTGATACTGTCCCTAGCTGAAGCCCTAACACTGGTTCTGAATAAGGCCCTGATATTCTCAGTAACAGAGGTCTTCACACTATCTTTAGGTCATTTCCTGACACGATTCCTAGCCTTCACCCTAACCCTGTCCCGAGTTACTATCCTACGTCTTATGCTAACTAAAGACCTTATGCTGTGCCTACCTCAGGCACTGAATTTAGTCCCAAGACCGCTAGACTGTCCCTCACTAGGCTCCATGCCCTTATCGTCACAATGTTCCATGACCACTGTCATCACAATGCTCCACGCCCTTATCATCACAATGCCCCATGACCCCTGTCATCACAATGCTCCATGACCCCTTCCATCACAATGCTCCGTGACCCCTTTCATCAAAATGCGCCATGACCATTGTCATCACAATGCTCCATGACCCCTGGCATCCCAAAGCTCCATGACCACTCTCATCGCAATGCTTCATGACCCTTGTCATTGCAATGCTACATACCATTGTCATCACAATGCTCCATACCCCATGTCATCACATTGGCCCATGACCCTTGTCTCACAATGTTCCATGCTCTTGTGATCATAATGCTCCATGCCCCCTGTCATCACAATGCCCCGTGACTCCTATCATCACAATGCTCCATGTCCCCTGTCATCACAATGCTCCATGACCCCGGTCATCACAGTGCTCCATTACCCTTGTCATCACAATGCTCCAGGTCCCCTGTCATTCACAAAGCCAAATGACCCTTGTCTTCACAATGCTTCATGGCCCTTGTCCTCACAATGCCCCATGACCCCTATCATCAAATTGCTCCATGTCCCCGTTTATCACAATGCTCTAAATTACACCTGTAATCACAGTGCTCCATAACACTTTTCCTCACAATGCTCCATGCCCCTTTTCATCACAATGAGCCATGAAAACTTTCATCAGAATGTTCCATTACCCCTGTCTAATGTCCGCTTACATCACAATGCATCACAATTACCCCTGTAATCACAGTGCTCCATAACCGCTTTCATCACAATGCTCCATTAATCCTTTCATCGCACTGCTCTATGACTTTGTCATCACAATGTTCCATGCCCTTCTCATCACAATGCTCCATGGCCTTTGTCATCACAATGCTCCATGTTCAATGTAATCATAGTGCTCCACGACCCCTGTCATCACAATGTTCCATGAGACATTTCATCACAAACTCCATGACGCTCGTCATCACAATGCTCCATGGCACTTTGCATCACAATGCTCCATGACCACATTCAGCACAGTGGTCCATGAACCTTATCATCACAATATTCCATGGCTCTTGCCATCAAAATGCCCCATGGCGCTTGTCATCACAATGCTCCATGACCCCTTGTCATCGCAATGCACCATGGCCCCATTCATCACAATGCTCCCAGACATCTTTCATCACAATTCTCCATGAGCACTTTCATCACAATGCTCCACGTGCCTTGTTCATCACAATGCTCCATGACACCTTTTCATCACAATGCTCCATGACCATTTTCATCACAAGTCTCCATGCCCTTATCATCACAGTGCTCCATGAACCCTTTCATCACAATGCTCCATGGCCCTTCTCATCACAATGCCCCATGACCCCTTCCATCACAATGCTCCATGACCCCTTTCATCAAAATGCGCCATGAACATTGTCATAAGAAAGCTCCATGACCACGTTCATCACAATGCTCCATGACCCCTTTCCTTATAATGCTGATGGCTCTTGTCATCACAAAGCTCCATGGCGCTTGTCATCACAAGGCTCCATGACCACTGTAATCACAATGATCCATGACCCCTTTGATAACAATTCTCCATGACCCCTTTCCTCACAATGATCCTTGGCACTTGTCATCACAATGCTCCATGATCCCGGTAATCACAATGATCCTTGACCACTTTCATCACAATGTTCCATGGCCGCTTTCATCACAAGTCTCCATGCCCTTATCATCACAGTGCTCCATGAACCCTTTCATCACAATGCTCCATGGCCCTTCTCATCACAATGCCCCATGACCCCTTCCATCACAATGCTCCATGACCCCTTTCATCAAAATGCGCCATGAACATTGTCATAAGAAAGCTCCATGACCACGTTCATCACAATGCTCCATGACCCCTTCCCTTATAATGCTGATGGCTCTTGTCATCACAAAGCTCCATGGCGCTTGTCATCACAAGGCTCCATGACCACTGTAATCACAATGATCCATGACCCCTTTGATAACAATTCTCCATGACCCCTTTCCTCACAATGATCCTTGGCACTTGTCATCACAATGCTCCATAACCCCTGTCATCACAATGCCCCATGACCCATTTCCCCACAATGCTCCCTGAGCCATGTCATCACAATGCTACTTGTCTTTCTCATTACAATGCTCCATGTCCCCTATCATCAGTCTTCCATGACCTGTTTAATCACAACTCTCCTTAACACTTTTCTCATAATACTCCATGCCATTGTCATCACAAAGTTTCATGCCCCCTGTCACCACAATGCTCCAAGCCCACTCTCAACACAATGCTCCATGAGACTTGTCTCACAATGCTCCATGCCCTTTTCAACACAGTGCTCCATGCCCCCTTTCATTACAATGTTCCATGCCCCCTGTCATCACAAGGCTCCATGCCCTTATCATCACAATGCTCCATGACACCTGTCTTCGCAATGTTCCACGCACTTATCATCACAATACTCCTTGACCCTTGTCTAAAATGGTACATGGCGGTGACGTCACAATGTTCCATGCACCCTGTCATTACAAGGCTCCATGACACTTGTCATCACAATGTTACATGGCCCCTATCATACAAAATGCCATATGACCACTTTCATCACAATGCTCCAAGGCCCCTGTCATCAAAATGCCCCATGAACCCAGTCATCACAATGCTCCAGGCCCCCTGTCATCACAATGAGCCATGACACCTTTCATCACAATGCCCCATAACCACTGTCATCACAATGATCCATGGCCCTTGTCATCACAATGCTCCCTGGTGCATGTCATCACAAAGATCCATGACCACTTTCAGCACAATGCTCCATGACCCCTTTCATCAAAATTTTCCATGACCATTGTCATCACAATGCTCCATGAGCCCTGTCATTACAATGCTCCCTGATCCCTGTCATCACCATGATCCATGGCCCTTGTCATCACAGTGCTCCTTTGCTCTTTTCGTAACAATGCTCCATGATCCCTGTCATCACAATGATCCATGATTACTTTCATCACAATTCTCCTTTTCCCCTTCCATCACAATGATCCCTGGAGCTTGTCAAAACAATGCTCCTCGATTCCCTGTAATCACAATGCCCCATGTCCCCTTTCATCACAATGCTCCCAGTCATCTTTAATCACAATTCTCCATGACCACTTTCATCACAATTCTCCACGTGCCCTGTTCATCACAATGCTCCATGACCCCTTTTCATCACAATGCTCCATGACCATTTTCATCACAAGGCTCCATGCTCTTATCATCACAGTGCTCCATGAACCCTTTCATCACAATGCTCCATGGCCCTTCTCATCACAATGCCCCATGACCCCTTCCATCACAATGCTCCATGACCCCTTTCATCAAAATGCGCTACGAACATTGTCATAAGAAAGCTCCATGACCAAGTTCATCACAATGCTCCATGACCCCTTTCCTTACAATTCTCCATGGCCCTTGTCATCACAAAGCTCCAGGGCGCTTGTCATCACAAGGCTCCATGACCACTGTAATCACAATGATCCATGACCCCTTTGATAACAATTCTCTATTACCCCTTTCCTCACAATGAGCCTGGCGCTTGTCATCACAATGCTCCATGATCCCTGTAATAACAATGATCCTTGACCCCTTTCATCACAATGTTCCATGGCCGCTTTCATCACAATGCTCCATAACCCCTGTCATCACAATGCCCCATGACCCATTTCCCCACAATGTTCCCTGAGCCATGTCATCACAATGCTACTTGTCTTTGTCATTACAATGTTCCATGTCCCCTGTAATCAGAGTCTTCCATGACCCCTTTCATCACAACTCTCCTTAACACTTTTCTCACAATGCTCCATGCCATTGTCATCACAAAGTTTCATGCCCCCTCTCACCACAATGCTCCAAGCCCACTCTCAACACAATGCTCCATGAGACTTGCCTCACAATGCTCCATGCTCTTTTCATCAAAGTGCTCCATGCCCCCTGTCATCACAATGCTCCATGCCCCCTTTCATTACAATGTTCCATGCCCCATGTCATCACAAGGCTCCATGCCCTTATCATCACAATGCTCCATGACACCTGTCTTAGCAATGTTCCACGCACTTATCATCACAATACTCCTTGACCCCTGTCTAAAATGCTACATGGCGGTGACATCACAATGTTCCATGCACCCTGTCATTACAAGGCTCCATGACACTTGTCATCACAATGTTCCATGGCCCCTATCATTCAAAATGCCATATGACCAATTTCATCACAATGCTCCAAGGCCCTTTTCATCACAATGCCCCATGAACCCTGTCATCACAATGCTCCAGGCCCCCTGTCATCACAATGAGCCATGACACCTTTCATCACAATGCTCCATAACCACTGTCATCACAATGATCCATGGCCCTTGTCATCACAATGCTCCATGGCCCTTGTCATCACAATTCTCCATGACCCCTGTCATCACAATGCTCCATGGCCCTTGTCATCACAATGCTCCATGCACTTATCATCACAATTCTCCATGACACTTGTCATCACAGTGCTCCATGGCGCTTGTCATCACAATGATCCAGATCCTTAGTTCCTGTGTTGGGAGTAGTATCATTGCCTCAATTAGGGAAAATGTCAGTGACTGAGTTGGGAGTAGTGTGAGGGCCCTTGTTAGGGACACTGTCAGTGACTGATTTAGCTGTAGTGTCAGGGTTTTAGTTACGTACACTGTCAGAGCCTGAGTTGGGAATAGTGTCAGGGCCTTTGTTATGGACTGTGTCATTGCCTGAGTTAGGAGTGGTGTCAGTGCCTTAGTTAGGGGTAGCATCAGTGCCTTCGTTAGGTATTGTATCAGCGCCTCAGTTAGGAATAGATTCAGGGCCTTATTTTGGGACAGTGTCAGTGCCTGAGTTAGGAGTTTTGTCGGCCTTAGTTAGGGACCTTTTCAGGGCCTGAGTTAGGAGTAATGTCAGGGCCTTCCTTAGGTATTGTATCAGTGCCTGAGTTAGGAATAGTGTCAAGGCCTTAGTTAGGGACATTGCCAGGGCATGATTTAGGAGGAGTGTTAGGGTGTGAGTTATGAACAATGTCAGGGCCTTAGTTAGTGACTGTGTCAGTTCCTGAGTTAGGAGTAGAGTCAGGGCCTAAGTTAGAGACAGTGCCAGTGCTGAGTTCGTAGTAGTATCAGGGCCTTAGTTAGAGACAGTGTCAGGGCCTGAGTTAGGAGTAGTGTTAGAGGCTTTGTTAGGGACAGTGTCAGTGCCTGAGTTAAGTGTAGCGTCACAGATTTAGTTAGGGCCAGTGTCCGGGCCTTAGTTAAGACCAGTGTCAGGGCCTATGATAGGAATCAGATCAGGGCCTGTGTTACGAGTAGTGCCAGGGACATAGTTAAGGACAGTGTCAGGGCCTGAGTCCTGACTTATTCCTAACTTTCCTCACTAAGGATTTTTGACACTACTGCTAATTCAGGTCCTGATAATATCCCTTACTAAGGCCCTGACCTTTTCCCTGGCTAAGGCCCTGAACTTATCCTAAGTCAGGCCCTGATACTTTCCCTAACAATGGCCCTGGCACTACACTTAACTTAGGCCCCGAAATGATACCTAACAAAGGCTCTGTTGCTAGTCCAAACTAAAGCCCTAAAATTGGTCTTAAATAAGGCCTTGACACTAATCCTAACTCAGGCCCTAACACTGTCCCTAGCTAAGGCCCTGACAGTACGCCTAACTCAGGCCCTCATACGATTCCTAACAATGTCTCTGATGCTAGTCCAAACTAAGGTCCTGAAATTGGACCTAAATAAGGCCTTGACACGAATCGTAACTCAGGCCCTAGCACTGTCCCTAACTAGGTCTCTGACAGTACACCTAAGTCAGACCCTGACACTGTCCCTAAGCAAGGCCCTGACACTACTCCTAACTCAGTCCCTTACACTGTATCTAACAAAGTCACTGCTGCTAGGCCTAACTCAGGCCCTCAAAGTGTCTGTAAGTAAGGCCCTGCTGCCATCACTATGTAAAGTCCTGATATTATCCTGAGCTAATATCCTGACCTATGTCTTTCCAAGGTCCTGAAACTGTCCCAAAGTAAGCCCTAATGCTGTCCATAAGTGAAGACCTGAGGCTGTCCCTAACTCAGGCCCTGAAGCTTTCCTTAACTGAAGCCTTGAAGCTGTGACTAACTCAGGCCCTGATCATGTATTTCACGAAGACCTTAATGCTGATCCAGCAAAGACGCTGATGCTGCTCCAAAGTCATGCCCTGACAGTGTGCCCAGCAAAGGGCCTGATGCTAGGCCTCACTCAGGCCCTGTCGCTCTCCCGAAGTCAGGCCCTGACACTGTCACTAACTAAGGCCCTGACTCTACTCCTAACTCAGTCCCGTAAAGTGTACCTAACAAAGGCTCTGATGCTAGTCGTAACTCCGGGCATGACACTGTCTCTAACTAAGGGCTGCTGCCATCAATATCTAAAGTCCTGACATTATCCGGAGCTAATATCCTGACCCATGTCTTACCAAGGTCCTGAAACTCCCCCAAAGTAAGCCCTGACGCTGTCCCTAAGTGAGGCCCTGCAGCTTTCCCTAACTAACTCAGGCCTTGATTCTGTGACTAACTCAGACCATGGTCATATATTTAACTAAGACCCTAAGGCTGATCCAACAGAGGCCCTGAGGCTGCTCCTAAGTCATGCCCTGACAGTGTCCCCAGCTAAGGGTCTGATACTAGGACTCACTCAGACCCTATCGCTCTCCCTAAGTCAGGCTCTGATGCTGTCCCTACCTGAAGCCCTAACACTGGTTCTGAATAAGGCCCTGAGAGTCTCAGTAACAAAGGTCTTCACACTATCCTTAGGTCATTTCCTGACACTATCCCTACATGTTAAACTGACACTGTCACTAGCTAATGTCCTGCCTCTTATGCTAACTGAAGCCCTTAGGCTGTGCCTGCCTCAGGCACTGAATTTAGTCCCAAGACCGTGAAACTGTCCCGAACTAAGGCCTAGATGCTCGTCCTACATCTGGCCCTGACACTGTCCCTAACTAAGGCCCTAACACTATTGCTAACTGAGGACCTGACACTGGACCTATCAGGGGCCCGCTACTCCTAACTAACGCCTTGACACTGTCCCTTACTTAGGCCCTGCTACCATCAATATCTAAAGTCCTGACATTATCCTGAGCTAATATCCTAACTCATCTCTTACCAAGGTCCTGAAACTCTCCCTAAGGAAGCCCTGATGCTCTCCCTAAGTGAGGCCTTGAGGCTGTCCCTAACAGAGGCCCTGATAATATCTTTAACATAGCCCCTGAGGCTGATCCTACTTTGGCTCTTATGTTGCTCCTAAGTCATGCCCTGACACTGTCCCTAGCTAAGGCCCTGACGCTAGGCCTCACTCAGGCCCTGTCGCTCTCCCTAAGTCAGGCTCTGACGCTGTCCCTACCCGAAGCCCTGACACTCACTGGTCCTTAATTAGGCCCTGATGCTCTAAGTAACCAAGGTCTTGACACTATCCCTAGGTCATTTCCTGAAACTATCCCTAGATCTTAACCTAACCTTCTCTTTAGCTAATATCGAGATTAGCTAAAGAGATTCTTTTTTTTTTTTTTTTTTTTAACATCTTTATTGAAGTATAATTGCCTTACAATGGTGTGTTAGCTTCTGCTTTATAACAAAGTGAATCAGTTATACATATACAATATGTTCCCATTTCTCTTCCCTCTTGCATCTCCCTCCCTCCCACCCTCCCCATCCCATCCCTCTAGATGGTCACAAAGCACCGAGCTGATCTCCCTGTGCTATGCGGCTGCTTCCCACTAGTTATCTATTTTACATTTGGTAGTGTATATATGTCCATGACACTCTCTTACCCTGTCACATCTCACCCCACCCCCTCCCCATATCCTCAAGTCCATTCTCTAGTAGGTCTGTGTCTTTATTCCCGTCTTGCCACTAGGTTCTTCATGGCCTTTTTTTTTTTTTTTTCCCCTTAGATTCCGTATATATGTGTTAGCATACTGTATTTGTTTTTCTCTTTCTGACTTACTTCACTCTGTATGACAGACTCTAACTCCATCCACCTCATTACAAATACCTCCATTTCATTTCTTTTTATGGCTGAGTAATATTCCATTGTATATATGTGCCACATCTTCTTTATCCATTCATCTGTCGATGGACATTTAGATTGCTTCCATGTCCTGGCTATTGTAAATAGAGCTGCAATGAACATTTTGGTACATGACTCTTTTTGACCTATGGTTTTCTCAGGGTATATGCCCAGTAGTGGGATTGCTGGGTCGTATGGTAGTTCTATTTGTAGTTTTTTAAGGAACCCCCATACTGTTCTCCATAGTGGCTGTATCAATTTACATTCCCACCAACAGTGCAAGAGTGTTCCCTTTCCTCCACACCCTCTCCAGCATTTATTGTTTCTAGATTTTTTGATGATGGCCATTCTGACCGGTGTGAGATGATATCTCATTGTAGTTTTGATTTGCATTTCTCTAATGATTAATGATGTTGAGCATTCTTTCATGTGTCTGTAGGCCATCTGTATATCTTCTTTGGAGAAATGTCTATTTAGGTCTTCTGCCCATTTTTGGATTGGGTTGTTCGTTTTTTTGTTATTGAGCTGCATGAGCTGCTTGTAAATCTTGGAGATTAATCCTTTGTCAGTTGCTTCATTTGCAAATATTTTCTCCCATTCTGATGGTTGTCTTTTGGTCTTGTTTATGGTTTCCTTTGCTGTGCAAAAGCTTTTAAGTTTCATTAGGTCCCATTTGTTTATTTGTGTTCTTATTTCCATTTCTCTGGGAGCTGGGTCAAAAAGAATCTTGCTGTGATGTATGTCATAGAGTGTTCTGCCTATGTTTTCCTCTAAGAGTTTTATAGTGTCTGCCCTTACACTTAGGTCTTTAATCCATTTTGAGTTTATTTTTGTGCATGGTGTCAGGGAGTTTTCTATTTTCATACTTTTACATGTACCTGTCCAATTTTCCCAGCACCACTTATTGAAGAGGCTGTCTTTTCTCCACTGTATATGCTTGCCTCCTTTATCAAAAATAAGGTGCCCATATGTGTGTGGGTTTATCTCTGGGCTTTCTATCCTGTTCCATTGATCTATGTTTCTGTTTTTGTGCCAGTACCAAACTGTCTTGATTACTGAAGCTTTGTAATATAGTCTGAAGTCAGGGAGCCTGATTCCCCCAGCTCCATTTTTCGTTCTCAAGATTGCTTTGGCTATTCGGGGTCTTTTGTGTTTCCATACAAATTGTGAAATTTTTTGTTCTAGTTCTGTGAAAAATGCCAGTGGTAGTTTGATAGGGATTGCATTGAATCTGTAGATTGCTTTGGGTAGTAGAGTCATTTTCACAATGTTGATTCTTCCAATCCAGGAACATGGTATATCTCTCCATCTATTTGTATCATCTTTAATTTCTTTCATCAGTGTCTTATAATTTTCTGCATACAGGTCTTTTGTCTCCTTAGGTAGGTTTATTCCTAGATATTTTATTCTTTTTGTTGCAATGGTAAATGGGAGTGTTTTCTTAATTTCACTTTCAGATTTTTCGTCATTAGTGTATAGAAATGCAAGAGATTTCTGTGCATTAATTTTGTATCCTGCTACTTTACCAAATTCATTGATTAGCTCTAGGAGTTTTCTGGTAGCATCTTTAGGATTCTCTATGTATAGTATCATGTCATCTGCAAATAGTGACAGCTTTACTTCTTCTTTTCCGATTTGGATTCCTTTTATTTCTTTGTCTTCTCTGATTGCTGTGGCTAACACTTCCAAAACTATGTTGAATAATAGTGGTGAGAGTGGGCAACCTTGTCTTGTTCCTGATCTTAGTGGAAATGGTTTCAGTTTTTCACCATTGAGGACAATGTTGGCTGTGGGTTTGTCATATATGGCCTTTATTATGTTGAGGAAAGTTCCCTCTATGCCTACTTTCTGCAGGGCTTTTATCATAAATGGGTGTTGAATTTTGTCGAAAGCTTTCTCTGCATCTATTGAGATGATCATATGGTTTTTCTCCTTCAGTTTGTTAATATGATGTATCACATTGATTGATTTGCGTATATTGAAGAATCCTTGCATTCCTGGGATAAACCCCACTTGATCATGGTGTATGATCCTTTTAATGTGCTGTTGGATTCTGTTTGCTAGTATTTTGTTGAGGATTTTTGCATCTATGTTCATCAGTGATATTGGCCTGTAGTTTTCTTTCTTTGTGACATCTTTGTCTGGTTTTGGTATCAGGGTGATGGTGGCCTCGTAGAATGAGTTTGGGAGTGTTCCTCCCTCTGCAATATTTTGGAAGAGTTTGAGAAGGATAGGTGTTAGCTCTTCTCTAAATGTTTGATAGAATTCACCTGTGAAGCCATCTGGTCCTGGGCTTTTGTTTGTTGGAAGGTTTTTAATCACAGTTTCAATTTCAGTGCTTGTGATTGGTCTGTTCATATTTTCTATTTCTTCCTGGTTCAGTCTCGGCAGTTTGTGCATTTCTAAGAATCTGTCCAATTCTTCCAGGTTGTCCATTTTATTGGCATAGAGTTGCTTGTAGTAATCTCTCATGATCTTTTGTATTTCTGCAGTGTCAGTGGTTACTTCTCCTTTTTCATTTCTAATTCTATTGATCTGAGTCTTCTCCCTTTTTCTCTTGATGAGTCTGGCTAATGGTTTATCAATTTTGTTTATCTTCTCAAAGAACCAGCTTTTAGTTTCATTGATTTTTGCTATTGTTTCCTTCATTTCTTTTTCATTTATTTCTGACCTGATCTTTATAATTTCTTTCCTTCTGCTGGCTTTGGGGTTTTTTTGTTCTTCTTTCTCTAATTGCTTTAGGTGCAAGGTCAGGTTGTTTATTCGAGATGTTTCCTGTTTCTTGAGGTAGGCTTGTATTGCTATAAACTTCCCTCTTAGCACTGCTTTTGCTGCGTCCCATAGGTTTTGGGTCGTCGTATCTCCATTGTCATTTGTTTCTAGGTATTTTTTGATTTCCCCTTTGATTTCTTCAGTGATCACTTCGTTATTAAGTAATGTATTGTGTAGCCTCCATGTGTTTGTATTTTTTACAGGTCTTTTCCTGTAATTGATATCTAGTCTCATAGCGTTGTGGTCGGAAAAGATACTTGATACTATTTCAATTTTCTTAAATTTACCAAGGCTTGATTTGTGACCCAAGATATGATCTATCCTGGAGAATGTTCCATGAGCACTTGAGAAAAATGTGTATTCTGTTGTTTTTGGATAGAATGTCCTATAAATATCAATTAAGTCTATCTTGTTTAATGTATCATTTAAAGCTTGTGTTTCCTTATTTATTTTCATTTTGGATGATCTGTCCATTGGTGAGAGTGGGGTGTTAAAGTCCCCTACTATGATTGTGTTGCTGTCGATGTCCCCTTTTATGGCTGTTAGTATTTGCCTTATGTATTGAGGTGCTCCTATGTTGGGTGCATAAATATTTACAATTGTTATACCTTCCTCTTGTATCGATCCCTTGATCATTATATAGTGTCCTTCTTTGTCTCTTGTAATAGTCTTTATTTTAAAGTCTATTTTGTCTGATATGAGAATTGCTACTCCAGCTTTCTTTTGATTTCCATTTGCATGGAATATCTTTTTCCATCCCCTCACTTTCAGTCTATATGTGTCTCTAGGTCTGAAGTGGGTCTCTTGTAGACAGCATATATATGGGTCTTGTTTTTGTATCCATTCAGCCAGCCTGTGTCTTTTGGTGGGAGCATTTAATCCATTTACATTCAAGGTAATTATCGATATGTATGTTCCTATTCCCATTTTCTTAAATGTTTTGGGTTTGTTATTGTAGGTGTTTTCCTTCTCTTGTGTTTCTTGCCTAGAGAAGTTCCTTTAGCATTTGTTGTAAAGCTGGTTTGGTGGTGCTGAACTCTCTCAGCTTTTGCTTGTCTGTAAAGGTTTTAATTTCTCCATCGAATCTGAATGAGATCCTTGCTGGGTAGTGTAATCTTGGTTGCAGGTTTTTCTCCTTCATCACTTTAAGTATATCCTGCCACTCCCTTCTGGCTTGCAGAGTTTCTGCTGAAAGATCAGATGTTAACCTTATGGGGATTCCCTTGTGTGTTATTTGTTTTTTTTCCCTTGCTGCCTTTAATATGTTTTCCTTATATTTAATTTTTGACAGTTTGATTAAATTGTGTCTTGGTGTGTTTCTCCTTGGGTTTATCCTGTATGGGACTCTCTGTGCTTCCAGGACTTGATTAACTATTTCCTTTCCCATATTAGGGAAGTTTTCAACTATAATCTCTTCAAATATCTTCTCAGTCCCTTTCTTTTTCTCTTCTTCTTCTGGGACCCCTATAATTCGAATGTTGGCACGTTTAATGTTGTCCCAGAGGTCTCTGAGACTGTCCTCAGTTCTTTTCATTCTTTTTTCTTTATCCTGCTCTGCAGTAGTTATTTCCACCATTTTATCTTCCAGGTCACTTATCCTTTCTTCTGCCTCAGTTATTCTGCTATTGATCCCATCTAGAGTATTTTTAATTTCATTTATTGTGGTTTTCATCATTGCTTGGTTCCTCTTTAGTTCTTCTACGTCCTTGTTAAATGTTTCTTGCATTTTGTCTATTCTATTTCCAAGATTTTGGATCATCCTTACTATCATTATTCTGAATTCTTTTTCAGGTAGACTACCTATTTCCTCTTCATTTGTTAGGTCTGGTGTGTTTTGACCCTGCTCCTTCATCTGCTGTGTGTTTTTCTGTCGTCTCATTTTGCTTATCTTACTGTGTTTGGGGTCTCCTTTTCACAGGCTGCAGGTTCGTAGTTCCTGTTGTTTTTGGTATCTGTCCCCAGTGGCTAAGGTTGGTTCAGTGGGTTGTGTAGGCTTCCTGGTGGAGGGAACTAGTGCCTGAGCTCTGGTGGATGAGGTTGGCTCTTGTCTTTCTGGTGGGCACGTCCACTTGCTGTGGGGTCTGCGGTGATCGCCGCGGCTCGCGCCCTTCTCTGGAGTTCGTTTAGGCGGCGCTCTGAATCCCCTCTCCTTGCGCGCCGCGAAACAAAGAGGCAAGAAAAAGTCCCTTGCCTCTTCGGCAGCTGCAGACTTTTTCCCGGTCTCCCTCCCAGCCAGCTGTTGTGCGCTAATCCCTTCAGGCTGTGTTCACGCTGCCAGCCCCAGTCCTCTCCCTGCGATCCAACCGAAACCGAAACCGGAGCCTCAGCTCCCAGCCCTGCCCGCCCCGGCGGGTGAGCAGACAAGCCTCTCAGGCTGGAGAGTGCTGCTGGGCGCCGAGCCTCTGTGCGGGAATCTCTCCGTTTTTCCCTCTGCGCCCCTGTTGCTGTGGGATCCGCGTTGGTAGCTGCGGCTCGCGCCCGTCTCTGAAGTTCGTTTAGGCAGCGCTCTGAATCCCCTCTCCTCGCGCACCAGGAAACAAAGAGGGAAGAAAAAGTCTCTTGCCTCTTCGGCAGCTGCAGACTTTTTCCCGGACTCCCTCTTGGCTAGCTGTGGTGCACTAACGCCTTCAGGCTGTGTTCACGCCGCCAACCCCAGTCCTCTCCCTACGATCCGACCGAAGCCCGAACCTCAGCTCCCAGCCCCGCCCGCCCCGGCGGGTGAGCAGACAAGCCTCTCGGGCTGGAGAGTGCTGCTCGGCGCCGAGCCTCCGTGCGGGAACCTCTCCGCTTTGCCCTCCGCACCCCTGTGGCTGCGCTCTCCTCCGTGGCTCCGAAGCTTCCCCCCTCTGCCACCCGCAGTCTCCGCCCGCTAAGGGGCTTCCTAGTGCGTGGAAATCTTTCCTCCTTCACGGCTCCCTCCCACTAGTGCAGGTGCCGTCCCTATTCTTTTGTCTCTGTTATTTCTTTTTTCTTTTGCCCTACCCAAGTACGGGGGGAGTTTCTTGCCTTTTTGGAGGTCGGACGTTTTCTGCCAGCGTTCAGTGGGTGTTCTGTAGGAGCAGTTCCACGTGTAGATGTATTTCTACTGTATCTGTGGGAAGGAAGGTGATCTCCGCGTCTTACTCTTCCGCCATCTTCCCGAGGACCCCCCTAAAGAGATTCTTTAGAACGAGATTCTTTCATCTTTTGAATATGGTTTTCTTAAAAACATAATTTTATAGTGTTACTAACTTTAAACAAAATGTACTCAACTGCTGTGGAATAGTCCTTCATAGGAGCGTGCATGGTTCACTTCTGCATCTGCTTGTGGTGGTGTTCAAGTTGCTTTCAGCTGTAGATCCTCTTATGCTAGCTAAATCTGTGATTCTGTCCCTAAATGAGGCCCTGAATTTAGGTCCGAGGCCGTGAACCTGTCCCTAACTGAGGCCTGGAAGCGCGTCCTAACGCAGGTCCTGACACTGTCCCTAACTAAGGCCCTGACACTACACCTAACTCCGTCACTGACAGTGTACCTAACAAAGGCTCTGATGCTAGTCCTAACTTAGGCCTGACACTGCCTCTAACTAAGGCCCTGATGCCGTCAATATCTGAACACCTGACATTATCCTGAGCTAATATCCTGACCCATGTCTTACCAAGGTCCTGAAACTTTCCCAAAGTAAGCCCTGACGCTGTCCCTAAGTGAGACCTTGAGGCTGTTCCTAACAGAGGCCTTGATAATATCTTTAACGAAGACCCTAATGCTGATCGTACAGAGGCCTTTATGCTGCTCCTAAGTCATGCCCTGATACTGTCCCTTACTCAGGCCCCAGGCCTCTGTTGCTGTACCTTTGTCAGGCGCTAACGCTGTCCGTACATCAAGCCCTGGCACTGGTCCTGATTAAGGCCCTCACGCTGCTGCTAATTAAGGCCCTGAGGCTCTCAATGACTAAGGTCTTCTCGTTATCCCTTGGTCATTTCCTTTCACTATCTCTGGCCTGGAACCTGACTCTGTCCCGAGATAATCTCCTGCATCTTATGCTGACTGAAACCCTAATGCTCTCCCTAACTACGGCCCTGACTACGCCTAACTAAGGCCATGACACTGTCTCTAACAAAGGCCCAGAATCTGTCCCTAATATAGGCCCTGCTGCCAGCAATAACTAAAATCCTGACACTCTCCTGAGATAATATCCTGACCCATTTCTAACCAAGGTCTTGACACTCTCCCTAAGAAAGCCCTGTCACTGTCTTTAAGTGAAGACCTGAGGCTGTCCGTAACTCAGGCCCTGAAGCTTTCCCTAACTGAGGCCTTGACGCTGTGACTAACTAGGGCTCTGCTCATCTTTAACTAAGAGCCTAAAGCTGATCCAACAAAGGCACTGATAGTGCTCCTACGTCACTCCCTGACAGTGTCCCCAGCTGAGGGCCTGACATTAGGCCTCACTCAGACCCTGTCGCTCTCCCTAAGTCAGGCCCTGATACTGTCCCTAGCTGAAGCCCTAACACTGGTTCTGAATAAGGCCCTGATATTCTCAGTAACAGAGGTCTTCACACTATCTTTAGGTCATTTCCTGACACGATTCCTAGCCTTCACCCTAACCCTGTCCCGAGTTACTATCCTACGTCTTATGCTAACTAAAGACCTTATGCTGTGCCTACCTCAGGCACTGAATTTAGTCCCAAGACCGCTAGACTGTCCCTCACTAGGCTCCATGCCCTTATCGTCACAATGTTCCATGACCACTGTCATCACAATGCTCCACGCCCTTATCATCACAATGCCCCATGACCCCTGTCATCACAATGCTCCATGACCCCTTCCATCACAATGCTCCGTGACCCCTTTCATCAAAATGCGCCATGACCATTGTCATCACAATGCTCCATGACCCCTGGCATCCCAAAGCTCCATGACCACTCTCATCGCAATGCTTCATGACCCTTGTCATTGCAATGCTACATACCATTGTCATCACAATGCTCCATACCCCATGTCATCACATTGGCCCATGACCCTTGTCTCACAATGTTCCATGCTCTTGTGATCATAATGCTCCATGCCCCCTGTCATCACAATGCCCCGTGACTCCTATCATCACAATGCTCCATGTCCCCTGTCATCACAATGCTCCATGACCCCGGTCATCACAGTGCTCCATTACCCTTGTCATCACAATGCTCCAGGTCCCCTGTCATTCACAAAGCCAAATGACCCTTGTCTTCACAATGCTTCATGGCCCTTGTCCTCACAATGCCCCATGACCCCTATCATCAAATTGCTCCATGTCCCCGTTTATCACAATGCTCTAAATTACACCTGTAATCACAGTGCTCCATAACACTTTTCCTCACAATGCTCCATGCCCCTTTTCATCACAATGAGCCATGAAAACTTTCATCAGAATGTTCCATTACCCCTGTCTAATGTCCGCTTACATCACAATGCATCACAATTACCCCTGTAATCACAGTGCTCCATAACCGCTTTCATCACAATGCTCCATTAATCCTTTCATCGCACTGCTCTATGACTTTGTCATCACAATGTTCCATGCCCTTCTCATCACAATGCTCCATGGCCTTTGTCATCACAATGCTCCATGTTCAATGTAATCATAGTGCTCCACGACCCCTGTCATCACAATGTTCCATGAGACATTTCATCACAAACTCCATGACGCTCGTCATCACAATGCTCCATGGCACTTTGCATCACAATGCTCCATGACCACATTCAGCACAGTGGTCCATGAACCTTATCATCACAATATTCCATGGCTCTTGCCATCAAAATGCCCCATGGCGCTTGTCATCACAATGCTCCATGACCCCTTGTCATCGCAATGCACCATGGCCCCATTCATCACAATGCTCCCAGACATCTTTCATCACAATTCTCCATGAGCACTTTCATCACAATGCTCCACGTGCCTTGTTCATCACAATGCTCCATGACAACTTTTCATCACAATGCTCCATGACCATTTTCATCACAAGTCTCCATGCCCTTATCATCACAGTGCTCCATGAACCCTTTCATCACAATGCTCCATGGCCCTTCTCATCACAATGCCCCATGACCCCTTCCATCACAATGCTCCATGACCCCTTTCATCAAAATGCGCCATGAACATTGTCATAAGAAAGCTCCATGACCACGTTCATCACAATGCTCCATGACCCCTTTCCTTATAATGCTGATGGCTCTTGTCATCACAAAGCTCCATGGCGCTTGTCATCACAAGGCTCCATGACCACTGTAATCACAATGATCCATGACCCCTTTGATAACAATTCTCCATGACCCCTTTCCTCACAATGATCCTTGGCACTTGTCATCACAATGCTCCATGATCCCGGTAATCACAATGATCCTTGACCACTTTCATCACAATGTTCCATGGCCGCTTTCATCACAAGTCTCCATGCCCTTATCATCACAGTGCTCCATGAACCCTTTCATCACAATGCTCCATGGCCCTTCTCATCACAATGCCCCATGACCCCTTCCATCACAATGCTCCATGACCCCTTTCATCAAAATGCGCCATGAACATTGTCATAAGAAAGCTCCATGACCACGTTCATCACAATGCTCCATGACCCCTTCCCTTATAATGCTGATGGCTCTTGTCATCACAAAGCTCCATGGCGCTTGTCATCACAAGGCTCCATGACCACTGTAATCACAATGATCCATGACCCCTTTGATAACAATTCTCCATGACCCCTTTCCTCACAATGATCTTTGGCAGTTGTCATCACAATGCTCCATAACCCCTGTCATCACAATGCCCCATGACCCATTTCCCCACAATGCTCCCTGAGCCATGTCATCACAATGCTACTTGTCTTTCTCATTACAATGCTCCATGTCCCCTATCATCAGTCTTCCATGACCTGTTTAATCACAACTCTCCTTAACACTTTTCTCATAATACTCCATGCCATTGTCATCACAAAGTTTCATGCCCCCTGTCACCACAATGCTCCAAGCCCACTCTCAACACAATGCTCCATGAGACTTGGCTCACAATGCTCCATGCCCTTTTCAACACAGTGCTCCATGCCCCCTTTCATTACAATGTTCCATGCCCCCTGTCATCACAAGGCTCCATGCCCTTATCATCACAATGCTCCATGACACCTGTCTTCGCAATGTTCCACGCACTTATCATCACAATACTCCTTGACCCTTGTCTAAAATGTTACATGGCGGTGACATCACAATGTTCCATGCACCCTGTCATTACAAGGCTCCATGACACTTGTCATCACAATGTTACATGGCCCCTATCATACAAAATGCCATATGACCACTTTCATCACAATGCTCCAAGGCCCCTGTCATCAAAATGCCCCATGAACCCAGTCATCACAATGCTCCAGGCCCCCTGTCATCACAATGAGCCATGACACCTTTCATCACAATGCCTCATAACCACTGTCATCACAATGATCCATGGCCCTTGTCATCACAATGCTCCCTGGTGCATGTCATCACAAAGATCCATGACCACTTTCAGCACAATGCTCCATGACCCCTTTCATCAAAATTTTCCATGACCATTGTCATCACAATGCTCCATGAGCCCTGTCATTACAATGCTCCCTGATCCCTGTCATCACCATGATCCATGGCCCTTGTCATCACAGTGCTCCTTTGCTCTTTTCGTAACAATGCTCCATGATCCCTGTCATCACAATGATCCATGATTACTTTCATCACAATTCTCCTTTTTCCCTTTCATCACAATGATCCCTGGAGCTTGTCAAAACAATGCTCCTCGATTCCCTGTAATCACAATGCCCCATGTCCCCTTTCATCACAATGCTCCCAGTCATCTTTAATCACAATTCTCCATGACCACTTTCATCACAATTCTCCACGTGCCCTGTTCATCACAATGCTCCATGACCCCTTTTCATCACAATGCTCCATGACCATTTTCATCACAAGGCTCCATGCTCTTATCATCACAGTGCTCCATGAACCCTTCCATCACAATGCTCCATGGCTCTTCTCATCACAATGCCTCATGACCCCTTCCATCACAATGCTCCATGACCCCTTTCATCAAAATGCGCTACGAACATTGTCATAAGAAAGCTCCATGACCACGTTCATCACAATGCTCCATGACCCCTTTCCTTACAATTCTCCATGGCCCTTGTCATCACAAAGCTCCAGGGCGCTTGTCATCACAAGGCTCCATGACCACTGTAATCACAATGATCCATGACCCCTTTGATAACAATTCTCTATTACCCCTTTCCTCACAATGAGCCTTGGCGCTTGTCATCACAATGCTCCATGATCCCTGTAATCACAATGATCCTTGACCCCTTTCATCACAATGTTCCATGGCCGCTTTCATCACAATGCTCCATAACCCCTGTCATCACAATGCCCCATGACCCATTTCCCCACAATGTTCCCTGAGCCATGTCATCACAATGCTACTTGTCTTTGTCATTACAATGCTCCATGTCCCCTGTAATCAGAGTCTTCCATGACCCCTTTCATCACAACTCTCCTTAACACTTTTCTCACAATGCTCCATGCCATTGTCATCACAAAGTTTCATGCCCCCTCTCACCACAATGCTCCAAGCCCACTCTCAACACAATGCTCCATGAGACTTGCCTCACAATGCTCCATGCTCTTTTCATCAAAGTGCTCCATGCCCCCTGTCATCACAATGCTCCATACCCCCTTTCATTACAATGTTCCATGCCCCATGTCATCACAAGGCTCCATGCCCTTATCATCACAATGCTCCATGACACCTGTCTTAGCAATGTTCCACGCACTTATCATCACAATACTCCTTGACCCCTGTCTAAAATGCTACATGGCGGTGACATCACAATGTTCCATGCACCCTGTCATTACAAGGCTCCATGACACTTGTCATCACAATGTTCCATGGCCCCTATCATTCAAAATGCCATATGACCACTTTCATCACAATGCTCCAAGGCCCTTTTCATCACAATGCCCCATGAACCCTGTCATCACAATGCTCCAGGCCCCCTGTCATCACAATGAGCCATGACACCTTTCATCACAATGCTCCATAACCACTGTCATCACAATGATCCATGGCCCTTGTCATCACAATGCTCCCTGGTGCATGTAATCACAAAGATCCATGACCACTTTCAGCACAATGCTCCATGACCCCTTTCATCAAAATTCTCCATGACCATTGTCATCACAATGCTCCATGAGCCCTGTCATTACAATGCTCCCTGACCCCTGTCATCACCATGATCCATGGCCCTTGTCATCACAGTGCTCCTTCGCTCTTGTCGTAACAATGCTCCATGATCCCTGTCATCACAATGATCCATGATTCCTTTCATCACAATTCTCCTTTTCCCCTTTCATCACAGTGATCCCTGGAGCTTGTCAAAACAATGCTCCTCGATTCCCTGTAATCACAATGATCCATGACCCCTTTGATGACAATGCTCCATTACCCCACTAATCACAATGATCCATGGTGATTGTCATCACAATGCTCCATGAACCTTGTCATCACAATGCTCCATGACCCCTGTCATCACAATGCTCCATAGCGCTTTTCATCACAATCCTCCATGACCACTTTCATCACAATGCTCCATGACCACTATCATCACAATGCCCCATGAACTCTGTCATCACAATGCTCCATGGCCCTTGTCATCACAATTCTCCATGACCCCTGTCATCACAATGCTCCATGGCCCTTGTCATCACAATGCTCCATGCACTTATCATCACAATTCTCCATGACACTTGTCATCACAGTGCTCCATGGCGCTTGTCATCACAATGATCCAGATCCTTAGTTCCTGTGTTGGGAGTAGTATCATTGCCTCAATTAGGGAAAATGTCAGTGACTGAGTTGGGAGTAGTGTGAGGGCCCTTGTTAGGGACACTGTCAGTGACTGATTTAGCTGTAGTGTCAGGGTTTTAGTTACGTACACTGTCAGAGCCTGAGTTGGGAATAGTGTCAGGGCCTTTGTTATGGACTGTGTCATTGCCTGAGTTAGGAGTGGTGTCAGTGCCTTAGTTAGGGGTAGCATCAGTGCCTTCGTTAGGTATTGTATCAGCGCCTCAGTTAGGAATAGATTCAGGGCCTTATTTTGGGACAGTGTCAGTGCCTGAGTTAGGAGTTTTGTCGGCCTTAGTTAGGGACCTTTTCAGGGCCTGAGTTAGGAGTAATGTCAGGGCCTTCCTTAGGTATTGTATCAGTGCCTGAGTTAGGAATAGTGTCAAGGCCTTAGTTAGGGACATTGCCAGGGCATGATTTAGGAGGAGTGTTAGGGTGTGAGTTATGAACAATGTCAGGGCCTTAGTTAGTGACTGTGTCAGTTCCTGAGTTAGGAGTAGAGTCAGGGCCTAAGTTAGAGACAGTGCCAGTGCTGAGTTCGTAGTAGTATCAGGGCCTTAGTTAGAGACAGTGTCAGGGCCTGAGTTAGGAGTAGTGTTAGAGGCTTTGTTAGGGACAGTGTCAGTGCCTGAGTTAAGTGTAGCGTCACAGCTTTAGTTAGGGCCAGTGTCCGGGCCTTAGTTAAGACCAGTGTCAGGGCCTATGATAGGAATCAGATCAGGGCCTGTGTTACGAGTAGTGCCAGGGACATAGTTAAGGACAGTGTCAGGGCCTGAGTCCTGACTTATTCCTAACTTTCCTCACTAAGGATTTTTGACACTACTGCTAATTCAGGTCCTGATAATATCCCTTACTAAGGCCCTGACCTTTTCCCTGGCTAAGGCCCTGAACTTATCCTAAGTCAGGCCCTGATACTTTCCCTAACAATGGCCCTGGCACTACACTTAACTTAGGCCCCGAAATGATACCTAACAAAGGCTCTGTTGCTAGTCCAAACTAAAGCCCTAAAATTGGTCTTAAATAAGGCCTTGACACTAATCCTAACTCAGGCCCTAACACTGTCCCTAGCTAAGGCCCTGACAGTACGCCTAACTCAGGCCCTCATACGATTCCTAACAATGTCTCTGATGCTAGTCCAAACTAAGGTCCTGAAATTGGACCTAAATAAGGCCTTGACACGAATCGTAACTCAGGCCCTAGCACTGTCCCTAACTAGGTCTCTGACAGTACACCTAAGTCAGACCCTGACACTGTCCCTAAGCAAGGCCCTGACACTACTCCTAACTCAGTCCCTTACACTGTATCTAACAAAGTCACTGCTGCTAGGCCTAACTCAGGCCCTCAAAGTGTCTGTAAGTAAGGCCCTGCTGCCATCACTATGTAAAGTCCTGATATTATCCTGAGCTAATATCCTGACCTATGTCTTTCCAAGGTCCTGAAACTGTCCCAAAGTAAGCCCTAATGCTGTCCATAAGTGAAGACCTGAGGCTGTCCCTAACTCAGGCCCTGAAGCTTTCCTTAACTGAAGCCTTGAAGCTGTGACTAACTCAGGCCCTGATCATGTATTTCACGAAGACCTTAATGCTGATCCAGCAAAGACGCTGATGCTGCTCCAAAGTCATGCCCTGACAGTGTGCCCAGCAAAGGGCCTGATGCTAGGCCTCACTCAGGCCCTGTCGCTCTCCCGAAGTCAGGCCCTGACACTGTCACTAACTAAGGCCCTGACTCTACTCCTAACTCAGTCCCGTAAAGTGTACCTAACAAAGGCTCTGATGCTAGTCGTAACTCCGGGCATGACACTGTCTCTAACTAAGGGCTGCTGCCATCAATATCTAAAGTCCTGACATTATCCGGAGCTAATATCCTGACCCATGTCTTACCAAGGTCCTGAAACTCCCCCAAAGTAAGCCCTGACGCTGTCCCTAAGTGAGGCCCTGCAGCTTTCCCTAACTAACTCAGGCCTTGATTCTGTGACTAACTCAGACCATGGTCATATATTTAACTAAGACCCTAAGGCTGATCCAACAGAGGCCCTGAGGCTGCTCCTAAGTCATGCCCTGACAGTGTCCCCAGCTAAGGGTCTGATACTAGGACTCACTCAGACCCTATCGCTCTCCCTAAGTCAGGCTCTGATGCTGTCCCTACCTGAAGCCCTAACACTGGTTCTGAATAAGGCCCTGAGAGTCTCAGTAACAAAGGTCTTCACACTATCCTTAGGTCATTTCCTGACACTATCCCTACATGTTAAACTGACACTGTCACTAGCTAATGTCCTGCCTCTTATGCTAACTGAAGCCCTTAGGCTGTGCCTGCCTCAGGCACTGAATTTAGTCCCAAGACCGTGAAACTGTCCCGAACTAAGGCCTAGATGCTCGTCCTACATCTGGCCCTGACACTGTCCCTAACTAAGGCCCTAACACTATTGCTAACTGAGGACCTGACACTGGACCTATCAGGGGCCCGCTACTCCTAACTAACGCCTTGACACTGTCCCTTACTTAGGCCCTGCTACCATCAATATCTAAAGTCCTGACATTATCCTGAGCTAATATCCTAACTCATCTCTTACCAAGGTCCTGAAACTCTCCCTAAGGAAGCCCTGATGCTCTCCCTAAGTGAGGCCTTGAGGCTGTCCCTAACAGAGGCCCTGATAATATCTTTAACATAGCCCCTGAGGCTGATCCTACTTTGGCTCTTATGTTGCTCCTAAGTCATGCCCTGACACTGTCCCTAGCTAAGGCCCTGACGCTAGGCCTCACTCAGGCCCTGTCGCTCTCCCTAAGTCAGGCTCTGACGCTGTCCCTACCCGAAGCCCTGACACTCACTGGTCCTTAATTAGGCCCTGATGCTCTAAGTAACCAAGGTCTTGACACTATCCCTAGGTCATTTCCTGAAACTATCCCTAGATCTTAACCTAACCTTCTCTTTAGCTAATATCGAGATTAGCTAAAGAGATTCTTTTTTTTTTTTTTTTTTTTAACATCTTTATTGAAGTATAATTGCCTTACAATGGTGTGTTAGCTTCTGCTTTATAACAAAGTGAATCAGTTATACATATACAATATGTTCCCATTTCTCTTCCCTCTTGCATCTCCCTCCCTCCCACCCTCCCCATCCCATCCCTCTAGATGGTCACAAAGCACCGAGCTGATCTCCCTGTGCTATGCGGCTGCTTCCCACTAGTTATCTATTTTACATTTGGTAGTGTATATATGTCCATGACACTCTCTTACCCTGTCACATCTCACCCCACCCCCTCCCCATATCCTCAAGTCCATTCTCTAGTAGGTCTGTGTCTTTATTCCCGTCTTGCCACTAGGTTCTTCATGGCCTTTTTTTTTTTTTTTTCCCCTTAGATTCCGTATATATGTGTTAGCATACTGTATTTGTTTTTCTCTTTCTGACTTACTTCACTCTGTATGACAGACTCTAACTCCATCCACCTCATTACAAATACCTCCATTTCATTTCTTTTTATGGCTGAGTAATATTCCATTGTATATATGTGCCACATCTTCTTTATCCATTCATCTGTCGATGGACATTTAGATTGCTTCCATGTCCTGGCTATTGTAAATAGAGCTGCAATGAACATTTTGGTACATGACTCTTTTTGACCTATGGTTTTCTCAGGGTATATGCCCAGTAGTGGGATTGCTGGGTCGTATGGTAGTTCTATTTGTAGTTTTTTAAGGAACCCCCATACTGTTCTCCATAGTGGCTGTATCAATTTACATTCCCACCAACAGTGCAAGAGTGTTCCCTTTCCTCCACACCCTCTCCAGCATTTATTGTTTCTAGATTTTTTGATGATGGCCATTCTGACCGGTGTGAGATGATATCTCATTGTAGTTTTGATTTGCATTTCTCTAATGATTAATGATGTTGAGCATTCTTTCATGTGTCTGTAGGCCATCTGTATATCTTCTTTGGAGAAATGTCTATTTAGGTCTTCTGCCCATTTTTGGATTGGGTTGTTCGTTTTTTTGTTATTGAGCTGCATGAGCTGCTTGTAAATCTTGGAGATTAATCCTTTGTCAGTTGCTTCATTTGCAAATATTTTCTCCCATTCTGATGGTTGTCTTTTGGTCTTGTTTATGGTTTCCTTTGCTGTGCAAAAGCTTTTAAGTTTCATTAGGTCCCATTTGTTTATTTGTGTTCTTATTTCCATTTCTCTGGGAGCTGGGTCAAAAAGAATCTTGCTGTGATGTATGTCATAGAGTGTTCTGCCTATGTTTTCCTCTAAGAGTTTTATAGTGTCTGCCCTTACACTTAGGTCTTTAATCCATTTTGAGTTTATTTTTGTGCATGGTGTCAGGGAGTTTTCTATTTTCATACTTTTACATGTACCTGTCCAATTTTCCCAGCACCACTTATTGAAGAGGCTGTCTTTTCTCCACTGTATATGCTTGCCTCCTTTATCAAAAATAAGGTGCCCATATGTGTGTGGGTTTATCTCTGGGCTTTCTATCCTGTTCCATTGATCTATGTTTCTGTTTTTGTGCCAGTACCAAACTGTCTTGATTACTGAAGCTTTGTAATATAGTCTGAAGTCAGGGAGCCTGATTCCCCCAGCTCCATTTTTCGTTCTCAAGATTGCTTTGGCTATTCGGGGTCTTTTGTGTTTCCATACAAATTGTGAAATTTTTTGTTCTAGTTCTGTGAAAAATGCCAGTGGTAGTTTGATAGGGATTGCATTGAATCTGTAGATTGCTTTGGGTAGTAGAGTCATTTTCACAATGTTGATTCTTCCAATCCAGGAACATGGTATATCTCTCCATCTATTTGTATCATCTTTAATTTCTTTCATCAGTGTCTTATAATTTTCTGCATACAGGTCTTTTGTCTCCTTAGGTAGGTTTATTCCTAGATATTTTATTCTTTTTGTTGCAATGGTAAATGGGAGTGTTTTCTTAATTTCACTTTCAGATTTTTCGTCATTAGTGTATAGAAATGCAAGAGATTTCTGTGCATTAATTTTGTATCCTGCTACTTTACCAAATTCATTGATTAGCTCTAGGAGTTTTCTGGTAGCATCTTTAGGATTCTCTATGTATAGTATCATGTCATCTGCAAATAGTGACAGCTTTACTTCTTCTTTTCCGATTTGGATTCCTTTTATTTCTTTGTCTTCTCTGATTGCTGTGGCTAACACTTCCAAAACTATGTTGAATAATAGTGGTGAGAGTGGGCAACCTTGTCTTGTTCCTGATCTTAGTGGAAATGGTTTCAGTTTTTCACCATTGAGGACAATGTTGGCTGTGGGTTTGTCATATATGGCCTTTATTATGTTGAGGAAAGTTCCCTCTATGCCTACTTTCTGCAGGGCTTTTATCATAAATGGGTGTTGAATTTTGTCGAAAGCTTTCTCTGCATCTATTGAGATGATCATATGGTTTTTCTCCTTCAGTTTGTTAATATGATGTATCACATTGATTGATTTGCGTATATTGAAGAATCCTTGCATTCCTGGGATAAACCCCACTTGATCATGGTGTATGATCCTTTTAATGTGCTGTTGGATTCTGTTTGCTAGTATTTTGTTGAGGATTTTTGCATCTATGTTCATCAGTGATATTGGCCTGTAGTTTTCTTTCTTTGTGACATCTTTGTCTGGTTTTGGTATCAGGGTGATGGTGGCCTCGTAGAATGAGTTTGGGAGTGTTCCTCCCTCTGCAATATTTTGGAAGAGTTTGAGAAGGATAGGTGTTAGCTCTTCTCTAAATGTTTGATAGAATTCACCTGTGAAGCCATCTGGTCCTGGGCTTTTGTTTGTTGGAAGGTTTTTAATCACAGTTTCAATTTCAGTGCTTGTGATTGGTCTGTTCATATTTTCTATTTCTTCCTGGTTCAGTCTCGGCAGTTTGTGCCTTTCTAAGAATCTGTCCATTTCTTCCAGGTTGTCCATTTTATTGGCATAGAGTTGCTTGTAGTAATCTCTCATGATCTTTTGTATTTCTGCAGTGTCAGTGGTTACTTCTCCTTTTTCATTTCTAATTCTATTGATCTGAGTCTTCTCCCTTTTTCTCTTGATGAGTCTGGCTAATGGTTTATCAATTTTGTTTATCTTCTCAAAGAACCAGCTTTTAGTTTCATTGATTTTTGCTATTGTTTCCTTCATTTCTTTTTCATTTATTTCTGACCTGATCTTTATAATTTCTTTCCTTCTGCTGGCTTTGGGGTTTTTTTGTTCTTCTTTCTCTAATTGCTTTAGGTGCAAGGTTAGGTTGTTTATTCGAGATGTTTCCTGTTTCTTGAGGTAGGCTTGTATTGCTATAAACTTCCCTCTTAGCACTGCTTTTGCTGCGTCCCATAGGTTTTGGGTCGTCGTATCTCCATTGTCATTTGTTTCTAGGTATTTTTTGATTTCCCCTTTGATTTCTTCAGTGATCACTTCGTTATTAAGTAATGTATTGTGTAGCCTCCATGTGTTTGTATTTTTTACAGGTCTTTTCCTGTAATTGATATCTAGTCTCATAGCGTTGTGGTCGGAAAAGATACTTGATACTATTTCAATTTTCTTAAATTTACCAAGGCTTGATTTGTGACCCAAGATATGATCTATCCTGGAGAATGTTCCATGAGCACTTGAGAAAAATGTGTATTCTGTTGTTTTTGGATAGAATGTCCTATAAATATCAATTAAGTCTATCTTGTTTAATGTATCATTTAAAGCTTGTGTTTCCTTATTTATTTTCATTTTGGATGATCTGTCCATTGGTGAGAGTGGGGTGTTAAAGTCCCCTACTATGATTGTGTTGCTGTCGATGTCCCCTTTTATGGCTGTTAGTATTTGCCTTATGTATTGAGGTGCTCCTATGTTGGGTGCATAAATATTTACAATTGTTATACCTTCCTCTTGTATCGATCCCTTGATCATTATATAGTGTCCTTCTTTGTCTCTTGTAATAGTCTTTATTTTAAAGTCTATTTTGTCTGATATGAGAATTGCTACTCCAGCTTTCTTTTGATTTCCATTTGCATGGAATATCTTTTTCCATCCCCTCACTTTCAGTCTATATGTGTCTCTAGGTCTGAAGTGGGTCTCTTGTAGACAGCATATATATGGGTCTTGTTTTTGTATCCATTCAGCCAGCCTGTGTCTTTTGGTGGGAGCATTTAATCCATTTACATTCAAGGTAATTATCGATATGTATGTTCCTATTCCCATTTTCTTAAATGTTTTGGGTTTGTTATTGTAGGTGTTTTCCTTCTCTTGTGTTTCTTGCCTAGAGAAGTTCCTTTAGCATTTGTTGTAAAGCTGGTTTGGTGGTGCTGAACTCTCTCAGCTTTTGCTTGTCTGTAAAGGTTTTAATTTCTCCATCGAATCTGAATGAGATCCTTGCTGGGTAGTGTAATCTTGGTTGCAGGTTTTTCTCCTTCATCACTTTAAGTATATCCTGCCACTCCCTTCTGGCTTGCAGAGTTTCTGCTGAAAGATCAGATGTTAACCTTATGGGGATTCCCTTGTGTGTTATTTGTTTTTTTTCCCTTGCTGCCTTTAATATGTTTTCCTTATATTTAATTTTTGACAGTTTGATTAAATTGTGTCTTGGTGTGTTTCTCCTTGGGTTTATCCTGTATGGGACTCTCTGTGCTTCCAGGACTTGATTAACTATTTCCTTTCCCATATTAGGGAAGTTTTCAACTATAATCTCTTCAAATATCTTCTCAGTCCCTTTCTTTTTCTCTTCTTCTTCTGGGACCCCTATAATTCGAATGTTGGCACGTTTAATGTTGTCCCAGAGGTCTCTGAGACTGTCCTCAGTTCTTTTCATTCTTTTTTCTTTATCCTGCTCTGCAGTAGTTATTTCCACCATTTTATCTTCCAGGTCACTTATCCTTTCTTCTGCCTCAGTTATTCTGCTATTGAT
>NW_028124218.1:0-40385 GCF_965194825.1 Balaenoptera physalus | reverse complement strand
AAGGAGAGGTAGGCAAGGAATGTCTTCAAGTCTCGCCTGCCTCTCAGGGCCTGTTCAGCTTGAGTGGAAAATATCCACAGCCTGCCCGAACGTCCTGCCTGAGCAGCCAGTTTTACTGGAGTGTAGCAAACGCTTCCAAGTTCTCTGAGGGGAAAGAGGCCATTGCTGTGGTGTGTGAACGGCCTTCACTGCCACTCTTTTGGAGCACAGTGCTCTCTGGGCAGGCAGGATAGTTCCTAGAGGAGAAGCATGTGAACGGACGTCTGCCTTGGTATACTTCCTACATCCGCACATTGAGTGTATCTTTCCTATGCTCCAGGAACCAACAAGGTGCACAGAACTCCTCTTGATGGTGAGACACAAGACGCAACATTTCTTCTAGGGGGCTCGTGAGGGATGAGGCCTCTTGAGGAGTTGGACCCTCGAATTCCGCTGAAACCAGTGAGGTTGATTGCCCCGTTATGTCAGCGACACGTTGAGAGCATTTCAGGTTCATGGAACCCCGTGCAGTGCGCCATGAGAGAAGAAAATGCAGATGCTGCCTTGACAGGGTTAGATTGAATTGCCTCTGTCCCCCCTGCGAAAAATAACTTTCCCGAAGCCAGCACAGCTTCACGTCCCGAGGAACCTTTCTGCTGTGTGCTAGGATACATGAAAGGAAACCTGGGGACGCTGGGAGACTCTGAGCTGTACGTGGCTTGAAAAAGCTTCTAGACCCTTCAGGGGTCAGTGGGGCACTTCTGGAGAGTGACACAGCATGTTTCCTAATAGAAACCTAGTGTTACATTTCGGGGACTTTCTGCACAACCTTGCCCAGCCGCTTAGCTGGATGTCCTTGCCCAGAAGCGGCAGTAGCCAAGGAGTTCTTTCCCAGGAGCTCGTGAGACAGCATATCATGCAGAATCGCAGAGAAGGAGACCAGCCTTTCTGCGTGTTTTCAAAGGTTCGCTTTTCTGCCTTCGAGCCTTTGAACACAGAGATCCAGTCAGCTCCCAATGATACTTTGGAACTGTAGTATTGAAGGTCTCTCTGCCATCAGCCCCCTGCTCAGCTCCCGTCTCCTAGGTGCATTCAGTGAATTAGCATACACTCTGCAGCCTCCCGCACCATGTTGTTTAGGAACGGCACATTTCCTCTCCGTAGAGAAATCTTTTCTTGCAGCCTGCCTGGCCCGAGCTCCTATTCCTTTTCAGAACCTCAAGTTCGGCATAGCCTGAAATAACCCTTCCCTCAAGGCCGGACACATCTCTTAAAGACTATACTCCATGGGTTCCCATTCATTACATCTTACTTCCCATGAAACACAAAGGAGTTGTAGCGTGATGGGAGGAAACACGGCCTCCTTCTCCTTCTAGGAATACCCCATTGCCCAAGGTTACGAGCCTTGTCCAGAAGCAACAGTTGCCAAGGGTTTCTTTGCTTTGAGCTCGGGAGACAGCATATCATGCAGAACCGCAGAGAAGGAGACCAGCCTTTCTGCGGGTTTTCAGAGGTTCGTTTTTCTGCCTGTGAGCCTTTGAACACAGAGGTCCAGTCAGCTCCCAATGATACTTTAGAACTGTAGTATTGAAGGTCTCTCTGCCGTCAGCCCCCTGCTCTGCTCCTGTCTCCTAGGTGCATTCAGTGAAGTAGCATAGACGCTGCAGCCTCCCGCACCATGTTGTTTAGGAACGGCACATTTCCTCTTCGTAAAGAAATCTTTTCTTGCAGCCTGCCTGGCCCGAGCTCCTATTCCTTTTCAGAACGCCGAGTTCGGCATAGCCCTGAAATGACCCCTTCCCTCAAGGCCGGACACATCTCTTAAAGACTATACTCCATGGGTCCCCTTTCATTACATCTTACCTCCCATGAAACACAAAGGAGTTGCAGCGTGATGGGAGGAAACAACGGCCTCCTTCTCCTTCTAGGAATACCCCGTTGCCCAAGGTTACGGGACTTGTCCAGAAGCAACAGTTGCCCAGGATTTCTTTGCTTTGAGCTCGTGAGACAGCATATCATGTAGGACCGCCGAGAAGGAGACCTGCCTCTCTCTGGTTTGGAAGAGGTTAGCTGTTCTACTCAGCCTTGGAGCACAAAGACCCAGCCAATTCCCAATGACAGTTTAGAAGGTTACTGGTGCAGGTCTCTCTGCGCTTAGCCCACCGTTCAGCTACAGTCTGTAAAGTGCATTCAGGGAAGAGCAAGAAAGTCTCCAACGCCCCGCATCTTGTGGGGAAAGAACAGCACATTCTCTCCTCAGTGAAGACGTCCTTTCTTGCAGACTGCCAGGCTGGGACTCCTATTCCGTCTCAGAACACCGAGTTTGGCATAGCCTTGAAATGACCCCTTCCCTCAACGCCGTACACATCTCTTCAAGAACATAAACCCTGTGTGCCCATTCGTTATCCCTCCCCGCCCTATGAAACACAGAAGAGCTGTGGCTGGATGGGAGCAAACAGTGGCCGTAGTGTCCTTCGATCAATATCCCGTTCCAAAGGCCCCCCGTGAAAATCTCTTGCTTTCGAGGGCCTAGGGCATACCAAGGGCTGCCAAACACAGCCAAAGGAGGCGAAATAAGGGAAGCAGAACTTGCTCCTGAGAAACTCGTACATATACTGAACCCAAAGCCTGCCTCCTCGTGGAGACCGAAGGCCTCCCCAGGTCAGATTTTGGGCCCTGGAACACAGTGCTAACCGCTGCCTTCAAGGAGAGGTAGGCAAGGAATGTCTTCAAGTCTCGCCTGCCTCTCAGGGCCTGTTCAGCTTGAGTGGAAAATATCCACAGCCTGCCCGAACGTCCTGCCTGAGCAGCCAGTTTTACTGGAGTGTAGCAAACGCTTCCAAGTTCTCTGAGGGGAAAGAGGCCATTGCTGTGGTGTGTGAACGGCCTTCACTGCCACTCTTTTGGAGCACAGTGCTCTCTGGGCAGGCAGGATAGTTCCTAGAGGAGAAGCATGTGAACGGACGTCTGCCCTGGTATACTTCCTACATCCGCACATTGAGTGTATCTTTCCTATGCTCCAGGAACCAACAAGGTGCACAGAACTCCTCTTGATGGTGAGACACAAGACGCAACATTTCTTCTAGGGGGCTCGTGAGGGATGAGGCCTCTTGAGGAGTTGGACCCTCGAATTCCGCTGAAACCAGTGAGGTTGATTGCCCCGTTATGTCAGCGACACGTTGAGAGCATTTCAGGTTCATGGAACCCCGTGCAGTGCGCCATGAGAGAAGAAAATGCAGATGCTGCCTTGACAGGGTTAGATTGAATTGCCTCTGTCCCCCCTGCGAAAAATAACTTTCCCGAAGCCAGCACAGCTTCACGTCCCGAGGAACCTTTCTGCTGTGTGCTAGGATACATGAAAGGAAACCTGGGGACGCTGGGAGACTCTGAGCTGTACGTGGCTTGAAAAAGCTTCTAGACCCTTCAGGGGTCAGTGGGGCACTTCTGGAGAGTGACACAGCATGTTTCCTAATAGAAACCTAGTGTTACATTTCGGGGACTTTCTGCACAACCTTGCCCAGCCGCTTAGCTGGATGTCCTTGCCCAGAAGCGGCAGTAGCCAAGGAGTTCTTTCCCAGGAGCTCGTGAGACAGCATATCATGCAGAATCGCAGAGAAGGAGACCAGCCTTTCTGCGTGTTTTCAAAGGTTCGCTTTTC
The DNA here is from genome assembly GCF_965194825.1 of Balaenoptera physalus. Taxonomy (NCBI): domain Eukaryota; kingdom Metazoa; phylum Chordata; class Mammalia; order Artiodactyla; family Balaenopteridae; genus Balaenoptera; species Balaenoptera physalus. Next base: position 36,748 of record NW_028124218.1, on the reverse strand, counting down.
TGCCTTCGAGCCTTTGAACACAGAGATCCAGTCAGCTCCCAATGATACTTTGGAACTGTAGTATTGAAGGTCTCTCTGCCATCAGCCCCCTGCTCAGCTCCCGTCTCCTAGGTGCATTCAGTGAATTAGCATACACTCTGCAGCCTCCCGCACCATGTTGTTTAGGAACGGCACATTTCCTCTCCGTAGAGAAATCTTTTCTTGCAGCCTGCCTGGCCCGAGCTCCTATTCCTTTTCAGAACCTCAAGTTCGGCATAGCCTGAAATAACCCCTTCCCTCAAGGCCGGACACATCTCTTAAAGACTATACTCCATGGGTTCCCATTCATTACATCTTACTTCCCATGAAACACAAAGGAGTTGTAGCGTGATGGGAGGAAACACGGCCTCCTTCTCCTTCTAGGAATACCCCATTGCCCAAGGTTACGAGCCTTGTCCAGAAGCAACAGTTGCCAAGGGTTTCTTTGCTTTGAGCTCGGGAGACAGCATATCATGCAGAACCGCAGAGAAGGAGACCAGCCTTTCTGCGGGTTTTCAGAGGTTCGTTTTTCTGCCTGTGAGCCTTTGAACACAGAGGTCCAGTCAGCTCCCAATGATACTTTAGAACTGTAGTATTGAAGGTCTCTCTGCCGTCAGCCCCCTGCTCTGCTCCTGTCTCCTAGGTGCATTCAGTGAAGTAGCATAGACGCTGCAGCCTCCCGCACCATGTTGTTTAGGAACGGCACATTTCCTCTTCGTAAAGAAATCTTTTCTTGCAGCCTGCCTGGCCCGAGCTCCTATTCCTTTTCAGAACGCCGAGTTCGGCATAGCCCTGAAATGACCCCTTCCCTCAAGGCCGGACACATCTCTTAAAGACTATACTCCATGGGTCCCCTTTCATTACATCTTACCTCCCATGAAACACAAAGGAGTTGCAGCGTGATGGGAGGAAACAACGGCCTCCTTCTCCTTCTAGGAATACCCCGTTGCCCAAGGTTACGGGACTTGTCCAGAAGCAACAGTTGCCCAGGATTTCTTTGCTTTGAGCTCGTGAGACAGCATATCATGTAGGACCGCCGAGAAGGAGACCTGCCTCTCTCTGGTTTGGAAGAGGTTAGCTGTTCTACTCAGCCTTGGAGCACAAAGACCCAGCCAATTCCCAATGACAGTTTAGAAGGTTACTGGTGCAGGTCTCTCTGCGCTTAGCCCACCGTTCAGCTACAGTCTGTAAAGTGCATTCAGGGAAGAGCAAGAAAGTCTCCAACGCCCCGCATCTTGTGGGGAAAGAACAGCACATTCTCTCCTCAGTGAAGACGTCCTTTCTTGCAGACTGCCAGGCTGGGACTCCTATTCCGTCTCAGAACACCGAGTTTGGCATAGCCTTGAAATGACCCCTTCCCTCAACGCCGTACACATCTCTTCAAGAACATAAACCCTGTGTGCCCATTCGTTATCCCTCCCCGCCCTATGAAACACAGAAGAGCTGTGGCTGGATGGGAGCAAACAGTGGCCGTAGTGTCCTTCGATCAATATCCCGTTCCAAAGGCCCCCCGTGAAAATCTCTTGCTTTCGAGGGCCTAGGGCATACCAAGGGCTGCCAAACACAGCCAAAGGAGGCGAAATAAGGGAAGCAGAACTTGCTCCTGAGAAACTCGTACATATACTGAACCCAAAGCCTGCCTCCTCGTGGAGACCGAAGGCCTCCCCAGGTCAGATTTTGGGCCCTGGAACACAGTGCTAACCGCTGCCTTCAAGGAGAGGTAGGCAAGGAATGTCTTCAAGTCTCGCCTGCCTCTCAGGGCCTGTTCAGCTTGAGTGGAAAATATCCACAGCCTGCCCGAACGTCCTGCCTGAGCAGCCAGTTTTACTGGAGTGTAGCAAACGCTTCCAAGTTCTCTGAGGGGAAAGAGGCCATTGCTGTGGTGTGTGAACGGCCTTCACTGCCACTCTTTTGGAGCACAGTGCTCTCTGGGCAGGCAGGATAGTTCCTAGAGGAGAAGCATGTGAACGGACGTCTGCCCTGGTATACTTCCTACATCCGCACATTGAGTGTATCTTTCCTATGCTCCAGGAACCAACAAGGTGCACAGAACTCCTCTTGATGGTGAGACACAAGACGCAACATTTCTTCTAGGGGGCTCGTGAGGGATGAGGCCTCTTGAGGAGTTGGACCCTCGAATTCCGCTGAAACCAGTGAGGTTGATTGCCCCGTTATGTCAGCGACACGTTGAGAGCTTTTCAGGTTCATGGAACCCCGTGCAGTGCGCCATGAGAGAAGAAAATGCAGATGCTGCCTTGACAGGGTTAGATTGAATTGCCTCTGTCCCCCCTGCGAAAAATAACTTTCCCGAAGCCAGCACAGCTTCACGTCCCGAGGAACCTTTCTGCTGTGTGCTAGGATACATGAAAGGAAACCTGGGGACGCTGGGAGACTCTGAGCTGTACGTGGCTTGAAAAAGCTTCTAGACCCTTCAGGGGTCAGTGGGGCACTTCTGGAGAGTGACACAGCATGTTTCCTAATAGAAACCTAGTGTTACATTTCGGGGACTTTCTGCACAACCTTGCCCAGCCGCTTAGCTGGATGTCCTTGCCCAGAAGCGGCAGTAGCCAAGGAGTTCTTTCCCAGGAGCTCGTGAGACAGCATATCATGCAGAATCGCAGAGAAGGAGACCAGCCTTTCTGCGTGTTTTCAAAGGTTCGCTTTTCTGCCTTCGAGCCTTTGAACACAGAGATCCAGTCAGCTCCCAATGATACTTTGGAACTGTAGTATTGAAGGTCTCTCTGCCATCAGCCCCCTGCTCAGCTCCCGTCTCCTAGGTGCATTCAGTGAATTAGCATACACTCTGCAGCCTCCCGCACCATGTTGTTTAGGAACGGCACATTTCCTCTCCGTAGAGAAATCTTTTCTTGCAGCCTGCCTGGCCCGAGCTCCTATTCCTTTTCAGAACCTCAAGTTCGGCATAGCCTGAAATAACCCCTTCCCTCAAGGCCGGACACATCTCTTAAAGACTATACTCCATGGGTTCCCATTCATTACATCTTACTTCCCATGAAACACAAAGGAGTTGTAGCGTGATGGGAGGAAACACGGCCTCCTTCTCCTTCTAGGAATACCCCATTGCCCAAGGTTACGAGCCTTGTCCAGAAGCAACCAGTTGCCAAGGGTTTCTTTGCTTTGAGCTCGGGAGACAGCATATCATGCAGAACCGCAGAGAAGGAGACCAGCCTTTCTGCGGGTTTTCAGAGGTTCGTTTTTCTGCCTGTGAGCCTTTGAACACAGAGGTCCAGTCAGCTCCCAATGATACTTTAGAACTGTAGTATTGAAGGTCTCTCTGCCGTCAGCCCCCTGCTCTGCTCCTGTCTCCTAGGTGCATTCAGTGAAGTAGCATAGACGCTGCAGCCTCCCGCACCATGTTGTTTAGGAACGGCACATTTCCTCTTCGTAAAGAAATCTTTTCTTGCAGCCTGCCTGGCCCGAGCTCCTATTCCTTTTCAGAACGCCGAGTTCGGCATAGCCCTGAAATGACCCCTTCCCTCAAGGCCGGACACATCTCTTAAAGACTATACTCCATGGGTCCCCTTTCATTACATCTTACCTCCCATGAAACACAAAGGAGTTGCAGCGTGATGGGAGGAAACAACGGCCTCCTTCTCCTTCTAGGAATACCCCGTTGCCCAAGGTTACGGGACTTGTCCAGAAGCAACAGTTGCCCAGGATTTCTTTGCTTTGAGCTCGTGAGACAGCATATCATGTAGGACCGCCGAGAAGGAGACCTGCCTCTCTCTGGTTTGGAAGAGGTTAGCTGTTCTACTCAGCCTTGGAGCACAAAGACCCAGCCAATTCCCAATGACAGTTTAGAAGGTTACTGGTGCAGGTCTCTCTGCGCTTAGCCCACCGTTCAGCTACAGTCTGTAAAGTGCATTCAGGGAAGAGCAAGAAAGTCTCCAACGCCCCGCATCTTGTGGGGAAAGAACAGCACATTCTCTCCTCAGTGAAGACGTCCTTTCTTGCAGACTGCCAGGCTGGGACTCCTATTCCGTCTCAGAACACCGAGTTTGGCATAGCCTTGAAATGACCCCTTCCCTCAACGCCGTACACATCTCTTCAAGAACATAAACCCTGTGTGCCCATTCGTTATCCCTCCCCGCCCTATGAAACACAGAAGAGCTGTGGCTGGATGGGAGCAAACAGTGGCCGTAGTGTCCTTCGATCAATATCCCGTTCCAAAGGCCCCCCGTGAAAATCTCTTGCTTTCGAGGGCCTAGGGCATACCAAGGGCTGCCAAACACAGCCAAAGGAGGCGAAATAAGGGAAGCAGAACTTGCTCCTGAGAAACTCGTACATATACTGAACCCAAAGCCTGCCTCCTCGTGGAGACCGAAGGCCTCCCCAGGTCAGATTTTGGGCCCTGGAACACAGTGCTAACCGCTGCCTTCAAGGAGAGGTAGGCAAGGAATGTCTTCAAGTCTCGCCTGCCTCTCAGGGCCTGTTCAGCTTGAGTGGAAAATATCCACAGCCTGCCCGAACGTCCTGCCTGAGCAGCCAGTTTTACTGGAGTGTAGCAAACGCTTCCAAGTTCTCTGAGGGGAAAGAGGCCATTGCTGTGGTGTGTGAACGGCCTTCACTGCCACTCTTTTGGAGCACAGTGCTCTCTGGGCAGGCAGGATAGTTCCTAGAGGAGAAGCATGTGAACGGACGTCTGCCCTGGTATACTTCCTACATCCGCACATTGAGTGTATCTTTCCTATGCTCCAGGAACCAACAAGGTGCACAGAACTCCTCTTGATGGTGAGACACAAGACGCAACATTTCTTCTAGGGGGCTCGTGAGGGATGAGGCCTCTTGAGGAGTTGGACCCTCGAATTCCGCTGAAACCAGTGAGGTTGATTGCCCCGTTATGTCAGCGACACGTTGAGAGCATTTCAGGTTCATGGAACCCCGTGCAGTGCGCCATGAGAGAAGAAAATGCAGATGCTGCCTTGACAGGGTTAGATTGAATTGCCTCTGTCCCCCCTGCGAAAAATAACTTTCCCGAAGCCAGCACAGCTTCACGTCCCGAGGAACCTTTCTGCTGTGTGCTAGGATACATGAAAGGAAACCTGGGGACGCTGGGAGACTCTGAGCTGTACGTGGCTTGAAAAAGCTTCTAGACCCTTCAGGGGTCAGTGGGGCACTTCTGGAGAGTGACACAGCATGTTTCCTAATAGAAACCTAGTGTTACATTTCGGGGACTTTCTGCACAACCTTGCCCAGCCGCTTAGCTGGATGTCCTTGCCCAGAAGCGGCAGTAGCCAAGGAGTTCTTTCCCAGGAGCTCGTGAGACAGCATATCATGCAGAATCGCAGAGAAGGAGACCAGCCTTTCTGCGTGTTTTCAAAGGTTCGCTTTTCTGCCTTCGAGCCTTTGAACACAGAGATCCAGTCAGCTCCCAATGATACTTTGGAACTGTAGTATTGAAGGTCTCTCTGCCATCAGCCCCCTGCTCAGCTCCCGTCTCCTAGGTGCATTCAGTGAATTAGCATACACTCTGCAGCCTCCCGCACCATGTTGTTTAGGAACGGCACATTTCCTCTCCGTAGAGAAATCTTTTCTTGCAGCCTGCCTGGCCCGAGCTCCTATTCCTTTTCAGAACCTCAAGTTCGGCATAGCCTGAAATAACCCCTTCCCTCAAGGCCGGACACATCTCTTAAAGACTATACTCCATGGGTTCCCATTCATTACATCTTACTTCCCATGAAACACAAAGGAGTTGTAGCGTGATGGGAGGAAACACGGCCTCCTTCTCCTTCTAGGAATACCCCATTGCCCAAGGTTACGAGCCTTGTCCAGAAGCAACAGTTGCCAAGGGTTTCTTTGCTTTGAGCTCGGGAGACAGCATATCATGCAGAACCGCAGAGAAGGAGACCAGCCTTTCTGCGGGTTTTCAGAGGTTCGTTTTTCTGCCTGTGAGCCTTTGAACACAGAGGTCCAGTCAGCTCCCAATGATACTTTAGAACTGTAGTATTGAAGGTCTCTCTGCCGTCAGCCCCCTGCTCTGCTCCTGTCTCCTAGGTGCATTCAGTGAAGTAGCATAGACGCTGCAGCCTCCCGCACCATGTTGTTTAGGAACGGCACATTTCCTCTTCGTAAAGAAATCTTTTCTTGCAGCCTGCCTGGCCCGAGCTCCTATTCCTTTTCAGAACGCCGAGTTCGGCATAGCCCTGAAATGACCCCTTCCCTCAAGGCCGGACACATCTCTTAAAGACTATACTCCATGGGTCCCCTTTCATTACATCTTACCTCCCATGAAACACAAAGGAGTTGCAGCGTGATGGGAGGAAACAACGGCCTCCTTCTCCTTCTAGGAATACCCCGTTGCCCAAGGTTACGGGACTTGTCCAGAAGCAACAGTTGCCCAGGATTTCTTTGCTTTGAGCTCGTGAGACAGCATATCATGTAGGACCGCCGAGAAGGAGACCTGCCTCTCTCTGGTTTGGAAGAGGTTAGCTGTTCTACTCAGCCTTGGAGCACAAAGACCCAGCCAATTCCCAATGACAGTTTAGAAGGTTACTGGTGCAGGTCTCTCTGCGCTTAGCCCACCGTTCAGCTACAGTCTGTAAAGTGCATTCAGGGAAGAGCAAGAAAGTCTCCAACGCCCCGCATCTTGTGGGGAAAGAACAGCACATTCTCTCCTCAGTGAAGACGTCCTTTCTTGCAGACTGCCAGGCTGGGACTCCTATTCCGTCTCAGAACACCGAGTTTGGCATAGCCTTGAAATGACCCCTTCCCTCAACGCCGTACACATCTCTTCAAGAACATAAACCCTGTGTGCCCATTCGTTATCCCTCCCCGCCCTATGAAACACAGAAGAGCTGTGGCTGGATGGGAGCAAACAGTGGCCGTAGTGTCCTTCGATCAATATCCCGTTCCAAAGGCCCCCCGTGAAAATCTCTTGCTTTCGAGGGCCTAGGGCATACCAAGGGCTGCCAAACACAGCCAAAGGAGGCGAAATAAGGGAAGCAGAACTTGCTCCTGAGAAACTCGTACATATACTGAACCCAAAGCCTGCCTCCTCGTGGAGACCGAAGGCCTCCCCAGGTCAGATTTTGGGCCCTGGAACACAGTGCTAACCGCTGCCTTCAAGGAGAGGTAGGCAAGGAATGTCTTCAAGTCTCGCCTGCCTCTCAGGGCCTGTTCAGCTTGAGTGGAAAATATCCACAGCCTGCCCGAACGTCCTGCCTGAGCAGCCAGTTTTACTGGAGTGTAGCAAACGCTTCCAAGTTCTCTGAGGGGAAAGAGGCCATTGCTGTGGTGTGTGAACGGCCTTCACTGCCACTCTTTTGGAGCACAGTGCTCTCTGGGCAGGCAGGATAGTTCCTAGAGGAGAAGCATGTGAACGGACGTCTGCCCTGGTATACTTCCTACATCCGCACATTGAGTGTATCTTTCCTATGCTCCAGGAACCAACAAGGTGCACAGAACTCCTCTTGATGGTGAGACACAAGACGCAACATTTCTTCTAGGGGGCTCGTGAGGGATGAGGCCTCTTGAGGAGTTGGACCCTCGAATTCCGCTGAAACCAGTGAGGTTGATTGCCCCGTTATGTCAGCGACACGTTGAGAGCATTTCAGGTTCATGGAACCCCGTGCAGTGCGCCATGAGAGAAGAAAATGCAGATGCTGCCTTGACAGGGTTAGATTGAATTGCCTCTGTCCCCCCTGCGAAAAATAACTTTCCCGAAGCCAGCACAGCTTCACGTCCCGAGGAACCTTTCTGCTGTGTGCTAGGATACATGAAAGGAAACCTGGGGACGCTGGGAGACTCTGAGCTGTACGTGGCTTGAAAAAGCTTCTAGACCCTTCAGGGGTCAGTGGGGCACTTCTGGAGAGTGACACAGCATGTTTCCTAATAGAAACCTAGTGTTACATTTCGGGGACTTTCTGCACAACCTTGCCCAGCCGCTTAGCTGGATGTCCTTGCCCAGAAGCGGCAGTAGCCAAGGAGTTCTTTCCCAGGAGCTCGTGAGACAGCATATCATGCAGAATCGCAGAGAAGGAGACCAGCCTTTCTGCGTGTTTTCAAAGGTTCGCTTTTCTGCCTTCGAGCCTTTGAACACAGAGATCCAGTCAGCTCCCAATGATACTTTGGAACTGTAGTATTGAAGGTCTCTCTGCCATCAGCCCCCTGCTCAGCTCCCGTCTCCTAGGTGCATTCAGTGAATTAGCATACACTCTGCAGCCTCCCGCACCATGTTGTTTAGGAACGGCACATTTCCTCTCCGTAGAGAAATCTTTTCTTGCAGCCTGCCTGGCCCGAGCTCCTATTCCTTTTCAGAACCTCAAGTTCGGCATAGCCTGAAATAACCCCTTCCCTCAAGGCCGGACACATCTCTTAAAGACTATACTCCATGGGTTCCCATTCATTACATCTTACTTCCCATGAAACACAAAGGAGTTGTAGCGTGATGGGAGGAAACACGGCCTCCTTCTCCTTCTAGGAATACCCCATTGCCCAAGGTTACGAGCCTTGTCCAGAAGCAACAGTTGCCAAGGGTTTCTTTGCTTTGAGCTCGGGAGACAGCATATCATGCAGAACCGCAGAGAAGGAGACCAGCCTTTCTGCGGGTTTTCAGAGGTTCGTTTTTCTGCCTGTGAGCCTTTGAACACAGAGGTCCAGTCAGCTCCCAATGATACTTTAGAACTGTAGTATTGAAGGTCTCTCTGCCGTCAGCCCCCTGCTCTGCTCCTGTCTCCTAGGTGCATTCAGTGAAGTAGCATAGACGCTGCAGCCTCCCGCACCATGTTGTTTAGGAACGGCACATTTCCTCTTCGTAAAGAAATCTTTTCTTGCAGCCTGCCTGGCCCGAGCTCCTATTCCTTTTCAGAACGCCGAGTTCGGCATAGCCCTGAAATGACCCCTTCCCTCAAGGCCGGACACATCTCTTAAAGACTATACTCCATGGGTCCCCTTTCATTACATCTTACCTCCCATGAAACACAAAGGAGTTGCAGCGTGATGGGAGGAAACAACGGCCTCCTTCTCCTTCTAGGAATACCCCGTTGCCCAAGGTTACGGGACTTGTCCAGAAGCAACAGTTGCCCAGGATTTCTTTGCTTTGAGCTCGTGAGACAGCATATCATGTAGGACCGCCGAGAAGGAGACCTGCCTCTCTCTGGTTTGGAAGAGGTTAGCTGTTCTACTCAGCCTTGGAGCACAAAGACCCAGCCAATTCCCAATGACAGTTTAGAAGGTTACTGGTGCAGGTCTCTCTGCGCTTAGCCCACCGTTCAGCTACAGTCTGTAAAGTGCATTCAGGGAAGAGCAAGAAAGTCTCCAACGCCCCGCATCTTGTGGGGAAAGAACAGCACATTCTCTCCTCAGTGAAGACGTCCTTTCTTGCAGACTGCCAGGCTGGGACTCCTATTCCGTCTCAGAACACCGAGTTTGGCATAGCCTTGAAATGACCCCTTCCCTCAACGCCGTACACATCTCTTCAAGAACATAAACCCTGTGTGCCCATTCGTTATCCCTCCCCGCCCTATGAAACACAGAAGAGCTGTGGCTGGATGGGAGCAAACAGTGGCCGTAGTGTCCTTCGATCAATATCCCGTTCCAAAGGCCCCCCGTGAAAATCTCTTGCTTTCGAGGGCCTAGGGCATACCAAGGGCTGCCAAACACAGCCAAAGGAGGCGAAATAAGGGAAGCAGAACTTGCTCCTGAGAAACTCGTACATATACTGAACCCAAAGCCTGCCTCCTCGTGGAGACCGAAGGCCTCCCCAGGTCAGATTTTGGGCCCTGGAACACAGTGCTAACCGCTGCCTTCAAGGAGAGGTAGGCAAGGAATGTCTTCAAGTCTCGCCTGCCTCTCAGGGCCTGTTCAGCTTGAGTGGAAAATATCCACAGCCTGCCCGAACGTCCTGCCTGAGCAGCCAGTTTTACTGGAGTGTAGCAAACGCTTCCAAGTTCTCTGAGGGGAAAGAGGCCATTGCTGTGGTGTGTGAACGGCCTTCACTGCCACTCTTTTGGAGCACAGTGCTCTCTGGGCAGGCAGGATAGTTCCTAGAGGAGAAGCATGTGAACGGACGTCTGCCCTGGTATACTTCCTACATCCGCACATTGAGTGTATCTTTCCTATGCTCCAGGAACCAACAAGGTGCACAGAACTCCTCTTGATGGTGAGACACAAGACGCAACATTTCTTCTAGGGGGCTCGTGAGGGATGAGGCCTCTTGAGGAGTTGGACCCTCGAATTCCGCTGAAACCAGTGAGGTTGATTGCCCCGTTATGTCAGCGACACGTTGAGAGCATTTCAGGTTCATGGAACCCCGTGCAGTGCGCCATGAGAGAAGAAAATGCAGATGCTGCCTTGACAGGGTTAGATTGAATTGCCTCTGTCCCCCCTGCGAAAAATAACTTTCCCGAAGCCAGCACAGCTTCACGTCCCGAGGAACCTTTCTGCTGTGTGCTAGGATACATGAAAGGAAACCTGGGGACGCTGGGAGACTCTGAGCTGTACGTGGCTTGAAAAAGCTTCTAGACCCTTCAGGGGTCAGTGGGGCACTTCTGGAGAGTGACACAGCATGTTTCCTAATAGAAACCTAGTGTTACATTTCGGGGACTTTCTGCACAACCTTGCCCAGCCGCTTAGCTGGATGTCCTTGCCCAGAAGCGGCAGTAGCCAAGGAGTTCTTTCCCAGGAGCTCGTGAGACAGCATATCATGCAGAATCGCAGAGAAGGAGACCAGCCTTTCTGCGTGTTTTCAAAGGTTCGCTTTTCTGCCTTCGAGCCTTTGAACACAGAGATCCAGTCAGCTCCCAATGATACTTTGGAACTGTAGTATTGAAGGTCTCTCTGCCATCAGCCCCCTGCTCAGCTCCCGTCTCCTAGGTGCATTCAGTGAATTAGCATACACTCTGCAGCCTCCCGCACCATGTTGTTTAGGAACGGCACATTTCCTCTCCGTAGAGAAATCTTTTCTTGCAGCCTGCCTGGCCCGAGCTCCTATTCCTTTTCAGAACCTCAAGTTCGGCATAGCCTGAAATAACCCCTTCCCTCAAGGCCGGACACATCTCTTAAAGACTATACTCCATGGGTTCCCATTCATTACATCTTACTTCCCATGAAACACAAAGGAGTTGTAGCGTGATGGGAGGAAACACGGCCTCCTTCTCCTTCTAGGAATACCCCATTGCCCAAGGTTACGAGCCTTGTCCAGAAGCAACAGTTGCCAAGGGTTTCTTTGCTTTGAGCTCGGGAGACAGCATATCATGCAGAACCGCAGAGAAGGAGACCAGCCTTTCTGCGGGTTTTCAGAGGTTCGTTTTTCTGCCTGTGAGCCTTTGAACACAGAGGTCCAGTCAGCTCCCAATGATACTTTAGAACTGTAGTATTGAAGGTCTCTCTGCCGTCAGCCCCCTGCTCTGCTCCTGTCTCCTAGGTGCATTCAGTGAAGTAGCATAGACGCTGCAGCCTCCCGCACCATGTTGTTTAGGAACGGCACATTTCCTCTTCGTAAAGAAATCTTTTCTTGCAGCCTGCCTGGCCCGAGCTCCTATTCCTTTTCAGAACGCCGAGTTCGGCATAGCCCTGAAATGACCCCTTCCCTCAAGGCCGGACACATCTCTTAAAGACTATACTCCATGGGTCCCCTTTCATTACATCTTACCTCCCATGAAACACAAAGGAGTTGCAGCGTGATGGGAGGAAACAACGGCCTCCTTCTCCTTCTAGGAATACCCCGTTGCCCAAGGTTACGGGACTTGTCCAGAAGCAACAGTTGCCCAGGATTTCTTTGCTTTGAGCTCGTGAGACAGCATATCATGTAGGACCGCCGAGAAGGAGACCTGCCTCTCTCTGGTTTGGAAGAGGTTAGCTGTTCTACTCAGCCTTGGAGCACAAAGACCCAGCCAATTCCCAATGACAGTTTAGAAGGTTACTGGTGCAGGTCTCTCTGCGCTTAGCCCACCGTTCAGCTACAGTCTGTAAAGTGCATTCAGGGAAGAGCAAGAAAGTCTCCAACGCCCCGCATCTTGTGGGGAAAGAACAGCACATTCTCTCCTCAGTGAAGACGTCCTTTCTTGCAGACTGCCAGGCTGGGACTCCTATTCCGTCTCAGAACACCGAGTTTGGCATAGCCTTGAAATGACCCCTTCCCTCAACGCCGTACACATCTCTTCAAGAACATAAACCCTGTGTGCCCATTCGTTATCCCTCCCCGCCCTATGAAACACAGAAGAGCTGTGGCTGGATGGGAGCAAACAGTGGCCGTAGTGTCCTTCGATCAATATCCCGTTCCAAAGGCCCCCCGTGAAAATCTCTTGCTTTCGAGGGCCTAGGGCATACCAAGGGCTGCCAAACACAGCCAAAGGAGGCGAAATAAGGGAAGCAGAACTTGCTCCTGAGAAACTCGTACATATACTGAACCCAAAGCCTGCCTCCTCGTGGAGACCGAAGGCCTCCCCAGGTCAGATTTTGGGCCCTGGAACACAGTGCTAACCGCTGCCTTCAAGGAGAGGTAGGCAAGGAATGTCTTCAAGTCTCGCCTGCCTCTCAGGGCCTGTTCAGCTTGAGTGGAAAATATCCACAGCCTGCCCGAACGTCCTGCCTGAGCAGCCAGTTTTACTGGAGTGTAGCAAACGCTTCCAAGTTCTCTGAGGGGAAAGAGGCCATTGCTGTGGTGTGTGAACGGCCTTCACTGCCACTCTTTTGGAGCACAGTGCTCTCTGGGCAGGCAGGATAGTTCCTAGAGGAGAAGCATGTGAACGGACGTCTGCCCTGGTATACTTCCTACATCCGCACATTGAGTGTATCTTTCCTATGCTCCAGGAACCAACAAGGTGCACAGAACTCCTCTTGATGGTGAGACACAAGACGCAACATTTCTTCTAGGGGGCTCGTGAGGGATGAGGCCTCTTGAGGAGTTGGACCCTCGAATTCCGCTGAAACCAGTGAGGTTGATTGCCCCGTTATGTCAGCGACACGTTGAGAGCATTTCAGGTTCATGGAACCCCGTGCAGTGCGCCATGAGAGAAGAAAATGCAGATGCTGCCTTGACAGGGTTAGATTGAATTGCCTCTGTCCCCCCTGCGAAAAATAACTTTCCCGAAGCCAGCACAGCTTCACGTCCCGAGGAACCTTTCTGCTGTGTGCTAGGATACATGAAAGGAAACCTGGGGACGCTGGGAGACTCTGAGCTGTACGTGGCTTGAAAAAGCTTCTAGACCCTTCAGGGGTCAGTGGGGCACTTCTGGAGAGTGACACAGCATGTTTCCTAATAGAAACCTAGTGTTACATTTCGGGGACTTTCTTCACAACCTTGCTCAGCCGCTTAGCTGGATGTCCTTGCCCAGAAGCGGCAGTAGCCAAGGAGTTCTTTCCCAGGAGCTCGTGAGACAGCATATCATGCAGAATCGCAGAGAAGGAGACCAGCCTTTCTGCGTGTTTTCAAAGGTTCGCTTTTCTGCCTTCGAGCCTTTGAACACAGAGATCCAGTCAGCTCCCAATGATACTTTGGAACTGTAGTATTGAAGGTCTCTCTGCCATCAGCCCCCTGCTCAGCTCCCGTCTCCTAGGTGCATTCAGTGAATTAGCATACACTCTGCAGCCTCCCGCACCATGTTGTTTAGGAACGGCACATTTCCTCTCCGTAGAGAAATCTTTTCTTGCAGCCTGCCTGGCCCGAGCTCCTATTCCTTTTCAGAACCTCAAGTTCGGCATAGCCTGAAATAACCCCTTCCCTCAAGGCCGGACACATCTCTTAAAGACTATACTCCATGGGTTCCCATTCATTACATCTTACTTCCCATGAAACACAAAGGAGTTGTAGCGTGATGGGAGGAAACACGGCCTCCTTCTCCTTCTAGGAATACCCCATTGCCCAAGGTTACGAGCCTTGTCCAGAAGCAACAGTTGCCAAGGGTTTCTTTGCTTTGAGCTCGGGAGACAGCATATCATGCAGAACCGCAGAGAAGGAGACCAGCCTTTCTGCGGGTTTTCAGAGGTTCGTTTTTCTGCCTGTGAGCCTTTGAACACAGAGGTCCAGTCAGCTCCCAATGATACTTTAGAACTGTAGTATTGAAGGTCTCTCTGCCGTCAGCCCCCTGCTCTGCTCCTGTCTCCTAGGTGCATTCAGTGAAGTAGCATAGACGCTGCAGCCTCCCGCACCATGTTGTTTAGGAACGGCACATTTCCTCTTCGTAAAGAAATCTTTTCTTGCAGCCTGCCTGGCCCGAGCTCCTATTCCTTTTCAGAACGCCGAGTTCGGCATAGCCCTGAAATGACCCCTTCCCTCAAGGCCGGACACATCTCTTAAAGACTATACTCCATGGGTCCCCTTTCATTACATCTTACCTCCCATGAAACACAAAGGAGTTGCAGCGTGATGGGAGGAAACAACGGCCTCCTTCTCCTTCTAGGAATACCCCGTTGCCCAAGGTTACGGGACTTGTCCAGAAGCAACAGTTGCCCAGGATTTCTTTGCTTTGAGCTCGTGAGACAGCATATCATGTAGGACCGCCGAGAAGGAGACCTGCCTCTCTCTGGTTTGGAAGAGGTTAGCTGTTCTACTCAGCCTTGGAGCACAAAGACCCAGCCAATTCCCAATGACAGTTTAGAAGGTTACTGGTGCAGGTCTCTCTGCGCTTAGCCCACCGTTCAGCTACAGTCTGTAAAGTGCATTCAGGGAAGAGCAAGAAAGTCTCCAACGCCCCGCATCTTGTGGGGAAAGAACAGCACATTCTCTCCTCAGTGAAGACGTCCTTTCTTGCAGACTGCCAGGCTGGGACTCCTATTCCGTCTCAGAACACCGAGTTTGGCATAGCCTTGAAATGACCCCTTCCCTCAACGCCGTACACATCTCTTCAAGAACATAAACCCTGTGTGCCCATTCGTTATCCCTCCCCGCCCTATGAAACACAGAAGAGCTGTGGCTGGATGGGAGCAAACAGTGGCCGTAGTGTCCTTCGATCAATATCCCGTTCCAAAGGCCCCCCGTGAAAATCTCTTGCTTACGAGGGCCTAGGGCATACCAAGGGCTGCCAAACACAGCCAAAGGAGGCGAAATAAGGGAAGCAGAACTTGCTCCTGAGAAACTCGTACATATACTGAACCCAAAGCCTGCCTCCTCGTGGAGACCGAAGGCCTCCCCAGGTCAGATTTTGGGCCCTGGAACACAGTGCTAACCGCTGCCTTCAAGGAGAGGTAGGCAAGGAATGTCTTCAAGTCTCGCCTGCTTCTGTCCCCCCTGCGAAAAATAACTTTCCCGAAGCCAGCACAGCTTCACGTCCCGAGGAACCTTTCTGCTGTGTGCTAGGATACATGAAAGGAAACCTGGGGACGCTGGGAGACTCTGAGCTGTACGTGGCTTGAAAAAGCTTCTAGACCCTTCAGGGGTCAGTGGGGCACTTCTGGAGAGTGACACAGCATGTTTCCTAATAGAAACCTAGTGTTACATTTCGGGGACTTTCTGCACAACCTTGCCCAGCCGCTTAGCTGGATGTCCTTGCCCAGAAGCGGCAGTAGCCAAGGAGTTCTTTCCCAGGAGCTCGTGAGACAGCATATCATGCAGAATCGCAGAGAAGGAGACCAGCCTTTCTGCGTGTTTTCAAAGGTTCGCTTTTCTGCCTTCGAGCCTTTGAACACAGAGATCCAGTCAGCTCCCAATGATACTTTGGAACTGTAGTATTGAAGGTCTCTCTGCCATCAGCCCCCTGCTCAGCTCCCGTCTCCTAGGTGCATTCAGTGAATTAGCATACACTCTGCAGCCTCCCGCACCATGTTGTTTAGGAACGGCACATTTCCTCTCCGTAGAGAAATCTTTTCTTGCAGCCTGCCTGGCCCGAGCTCCTATTCCTTTTCAGAACCTCAAGTTCGGCATAGCCTGAAATAACCCCTTCCCTCAAGGCCGGACACATCTCTTAAAGACTATACTCCATGGGTTCCCATTCATTACATCTTACTTCCCATGAAACACAAAGGAGTTGTAGCGTGATGGGAGGAAACACGGCCTCCTTCTCCTTCTAGGAATACCCCATTGCCCAAGGTTACGAGCCTTGTCCAGAAGCAACAGTTGCCAAGGGTTTCTTTGCTTTGAGCTCGGGAGACAGCATATCATGCAGAACCGCAGAGAAGGAGACCAGCCTTTCTGCGGGTTTTCAGAGGTTCGTTTTTCTGCCTGTGAGCCTTTGAACACAGAGGTCCAGTCAGCTCCCAATGATACTTTAGAACTGTAGTATTGAAGGTCTCTCTGCCGTCAGCCCCCTGCTCTGCTCCTGTCTCCTAGGTGCATTCAGTGAAGTAGCATAGACGCTGCAGCCTCCCGCACCATGTTGTTTAGGAACGGCACATTTCCTCTTCGTAAAGAAATCTTTTCTTGCAGCCTGCCTGGCCCGAGCTCCTATTCCTTTTCAGAACGCCGAGTTCGGCATAGCCCTGAAATGACCCCTTCCCTCAAGGCCGGACACATCTCTTAAAGACTATACTCCATGGGTCCCCTTTCATTACATCTTACCTCCCATGAAACACAAAGGAGTTGCAGCGTGATGGGAGGAAACAACGGCCTCCTTCTCCTTCTAGGAATACCCCGTTGCCCAAGGTTACGGGACTTGTCCAGAAGCAACAGTTGCCCAGGATTTCTTTGCTTTGAGCTCGTGAGACAGCATATCATGTAGGACCGCCGAGAAGGAGACCTGCCTCTCTCTGGTTTGGAAGAGGTTAGCTGTTCTACTCAGCCTTGGAGCACAAAGACCCAGCCAATTCCCAATGACAGTTTAGAAGGTTACTGGTGCAGGTCTCTCTGTGCTTAGCCCACCGTTCAGCTACAGTCTGTAAAGTGCATTCAGGGAAGAGCAAGAAAGTCTCCAACGCCCCGCATCTTGTGGGGAAAGAACAGCACATTCTCTCCTCAGTGAAGACGTCCTTTCTTGCAGACTGCCAGGCTGGGACTCCTATTCCGTCTCAGAACACCGAGTTTGGCATAGCCTTGAAATGACCCCTTCCCTCAACGCCGTACACATCTCTTCAAGAACATAAACCCTGTGTGCCCATTCGTTATCCCTCCCCGCCCTATGAAACACAGAAGAGCTGTGGCTGGATGGGAGCAAACAGTGGCCGTAGTGTCCTTCGATCAATATCCCGTTCCAAAGGCCCCCCGTGAAAATCTCTTGCTTTCGAGGGCCTAGGGCATACCAAGGGCTGCCAAACACAGCCAAAGGAGGCGAAATAAGGGAAGCAGAACTTGCTCCTGAGAAACTCGTACATATACTGAACCCAAAGCCTGCCTCCTCGTGGAGACCGAAGGCCTCCCCAGGTCAGATTTTGGGCCCTGGAACACAGTGCTAACCGCTGCCTTCAAGGAGAGGTAGGCAAGGAATGTCTTCAAGTCTCGCCTGCCTCTCAGGGCCTGTTCAGCTTGAGTGGAAAATATCCACAGCCTGCCCGAACGTCCTGCCTGAGCAGCCAGTTTTACTGGAGTGTAGCAAACGCTTCCAAGTTCTCTGAGGGGAAAGAGGCCATTGCTGTGGTGTGTGAACGGCCTTCACTGCCACTCTTTTGGAGCACAGTGCTCTCTGGGCAGGCAGGATAGTTCCTAGAGGAGAAGCATGTGAACGGACGTCTGCCCTGGTATACTTCCTACATCCGCACATTGAGTGTATCTTTCCTATGCTCCAGGAACCAACAAGGTGCACAGAACTCCTCTTGATGGTGAGACACAAGACGCAACATTTCTTCTAGGGGGCTCGTGAGGGATGAGGCCTCTTGAGGAGTTGGACCCTCGAATTCCGCTGAAACCAGTGAGGTTGATTGCCCCGTTATGTCAGCGACACGTTGAGAGCATTTCAGGTTCATGGAACCCCGTGCAGTGCGCCATGAGAGAAGAAAATGCAGATGCTGCCTTGACAGGGTTAGATTGAATTGCCTCTGTCCCCCCTGCGAAAAATAACTTTCCCGAAGCCAGCACAGCTTCACGTCCCGAGGAACCTTTCTGCTGTGTGCTAGGATACATGAAAGGAAACCTGGGGACGCTGGGAGACTCTGAGCTGTACGTGGCTTGAAAAAGCTTCTAGACCCTTCAGGGGTCAGTGGGGCACTTCTGGAGAGTGACACAGCATGTTTCCTAATAGAAACCTAGTGTTACATTTCGGGGACTTTCTGCACAACCTTGCCCAGCCGCTTAGCTGGATGTCCTTGCCCAGAAGCGGCAGTAGCCAAGGAGTTCTTTCCCAGGAGCTCGTGAGACAGCATATCATGCAGAATCGCAGAGAAGGAGACCAGCCTTTCTGCGTGTTTTCAAAGGTTCGCTTTTCTGCCTTCGAGCCTTTGAACACAGAGATCCAGTCAGCTCCCAATGATACTTTGGAACTGTAGTATTGAAGGTCTCTCTGCCATCAGCCCCCTGCTCAGCTCCCGTCTCCTAGGTGCATTCAGTGAATTAGCATACACTCTGCAGCCTCCCGCACCATGTTGTTTAGGAACGGCACATTTCCTCTCCGTAGAGAAATCTTTTCTTGCAGCCTGCCTGGCCCGAGCTCCTATTCCTTTTCAGAACCTCAAGTTCGGCATAGCCTGAAATAACCCCTTCCCTCAAGGCCGGACACATCTCTTAAAGACTATACTCCATGGGTTCCCATTCATTACATCTTACTTCCCATGAAACACAAAGGAGTTGTAGCGTGATGGGAGGAAACACGGCCTCCTTCTCCTTCTAGGAATACCCCATTGCCCAAGGTTACGAGCCTTGTCCAGAAGCAACAGTTGCCAAGGGTTTCTTTGCTTTGAGCTCGGGAGACAGCATATCATGCAGAACCGCAGAGAAGGAGACCAGCCTTTCTGCGGGTTTTCAGAGGTTCGTTTTTCTGCCTGTGAGCCTTTGAACACAGAGGTCCAGTCAGCTCCCAATGATACTTTAGAACTGTAGTATTGAAGGTCTCTCTGCCGTCAGCCCCCTGCTCTGCTCCTGTCTCCTAGGTGCATTCAGTGAAGTAGCATAGACGCTGCAGCCTCCCGCACCATGTTGTTTAGGAACGGCACATTTCCTCTTCGTAAAGAAATCTTTTCTTGCAGCCTGCCTGGCCCGAGCTCCTATTCCTTTTCAGAACGCCGAGTTCGGCATAGCCCTGAAATGACCCCTTCCCTCAAGGCCGGACACATCTCTTAAAGACTATACTCCATGGGTCCCCTTTCATTACATCTTACCTCCCATGAAACACAAAGGAGTTGCAGCGTGATGGGAGGAAACAACGGCCTCCTTCTCCTTCTAGGAATACCCCGTTGCCCAAGGTTACGGGACTTGTCCAGAAGCAACAGTTGCCCAGGATTTCTTTGCTTTGAGCTCGTGAGACAGCATATCATGTAGGACCGCCGAGAAGGAGACCTGCCTCTCTCTGGTTTGGAAGAGGTTAGCTGTTCTACTCAGCCTTGGAGCACAAAGACCCAGCCAATTCCCAATGACAGTTTAGAAGGTTACTGGTGCAGGTCTCTCTGCGCTTAGCCCACCGTTCAGCTACAGTCTGTAAAGTGCATTCAGGGAAGAGCAAGAAAGTCTCCAACGCCCCGCATCTTGTGGGGAAAGAACAGCACATTCTCTCCTCAGTGAAGACGTCCTTTCTTGCAGACTGCCAGGCTGGGACTCCTATTCCGTCTCAGAACACCGAGTTTGGCATAGCCTTGAAATGACCCCTTCCCTCAACGCCGTACACATCTCTTCAAGAACATAAACCCTGTGTGCCCATTCGTTATCCCTCCCCGCCCTATGAAACACAGAAGAGCTGTGGCTGGATGGGAGCAAACAGTGGCCGTAGTGTCCTTCGATCAATATCCCGTTCCAAAGGCCCCCCGTGAAAATCTCTTGCTTTCGAGGGCCTAGGGCATACCAAGGGCTGCCAAACACAGCCAAAGGAGGCGAAATAAGGGAAGCAGAACTTGCTCCTGAGAAACTCGTACATATACTGAACCCAAAGCCTGCCTCCTCGTGGAGACCGAAGGCCTCCCCAGGTCAGATTTTGGGCCCTGGAACACAGTGCTAACCGCTGCCTTCAAGGAGAGGTAGGCAAGGAATGTCTTCAAGTCTCGCCTGCCTCTCAGGGCCTGTTCAGCTTGAGTGGAAAATATCCACAGCCTGCCCGAACGTCCTGCCTGAGCAGCCAGTTTTACTGGAGTGTAGCAAACGCTTCCAAGTTCTCTGAGGGGAAAGAGGCCATTGCTGTGGTGTGTGAACGGCCTTCACTGCCACTCTTTTGGAGCACAGTGCTCTCTGGGCAGGCAGGATAGTTCCTAGAGGAGAAGCATGTGAACGGACGTCTGCCCTGGTATACTTCCTACATCCGCACATTGAGTGTATCTTTCCTATGCTCCAGGAACCAACAAGGTGCACAGAACTCCTCTTGATGGTGAGACACAAGACGCAACATTTCTTCTAGGGGGCTCGTGAGGGATGAGGCCTCTTGAGGAGTTGGACCCTCGAATTCCGCTGAAACCAGTGAGGTTGATTGCCCCGTTATGTCAGCGACACGTTGAGAGCATTTCAGGTTCATGGAACCCCGTGCAGTGCGCCATGAGAGAAGAAAATGCAGATGCTGCCTTGACAGGGTTAGATTGAATTGCCTCTGTCCCCCCTGCGAAAAATAACTTTCCCGAAGCCAGCACAGCTTCACGTCCCGAGGAACCTTTCTGCTGTGTGCTAGGATACATGAAAGGAAACCTGGGGACGCTGGGAGACTCTGAGCTGTACGTGGCTTGAAAAAGCTTCTAGACCCTTCAGGGGTCAGTGGGGCACTTCTGGAGAGTGACACAGCATGTTTCCTAATAGAAACCTAGTGTTACATTTCGGGGACTTTCTGCACAACCTTGCCCAGCCGCTTAGCTGGATGTCCTTGCCCAGAAGCGGCAGTAGCCAAGGAGTTCTTTCCCAGGAGCTCGTGAGACAGCATATCATGCAGAATCGCAGAGAAGGAGACCAGCCTTTCTGCGTGTTTTCAAAGGTTCGCTTTTCTGCCTTCGAGCCTTTGAACACAGAGATCCAGTCAGCTCCCAATGATACTTTGGAACTGTAGTATTGAAGGTCTCTCTGCCATCAGCCCCCTGCTCAGCTCCCGTCTCCTAGGTGCATTCAGTGAATTAGCATACACTCTGCAGCCTCCCGCACCATGTTGTTTAGGAACGGCACATTTCCTCTCCGTAGAGAAATCTTTTCTTGCAGCCTGCCTGGCCCGAGCTCCTATTCCTTTTCAGAACCTCAAGTTCGGCATAGCCTGAAATAACCCCTTCCCTCAAGGCCGGACACATCTCTTAAAGACTATACTCCATGGGTTCCCATTCATTACATCTTACTTCCCATGAAACACAAAGGAGTTGTAGCGTGATGGGAGGAAACACGGCCTCCTTCTCCTTCTAGGAATACCCCATTGCCCAAGGTTACGAGCCTTGTCCAGAAGCAACAGTTGCCAAGGGTTTCTTTGCTTTGAGCTCGGGAGACAGCATATCATGCAGAACCGCAGAGAAGGAGACCAGCCTTTCTGCGGGTTTTCAGAGGTTCGTTTTTCTGCCTGTGAGCCTTTGAACACAGAGGTCCAGTCAGCTCCCAATGATACTTTAGAACTGTAGTATTGAAGGTCTCTCTGCCGTCAGCCCCCTGCTCTGCTCCTGTCTCCTAGGTGCATTCAGTGAAGTAGCATAGACGCTGCAGCCTCCCGCACCATGTTGTTTAGGAACGGCACATTTCCTCTTCGTAAAGAAATCTTTTCTTGCAGCCTGCCTGGCCCGAGCTCCTATTCCTTTTCAGAACGCCGAGTTCGGCATAGCCCTGAAATGACCCCTTCCCTCAAGGCCGGACACATCTCTTAAAGACTATACTCCATGGGTCCCCTTTCATTACATCTTACCTCCCATGAAACACAAAGGAGTTGCAGCGTGATGGGAGGAAACAACGGCCTCCTTCTCCTTCTAGGAATACCCCGTTGCCCAAGGTTACGGGACTTGTCCAGAAGCAACAGTTGCCCAGGATTTCTTTGCTTTGAGCTCGTGAGACAGCATATCATGTAGGACCGCCGAGAAGGAGACCTGCCTCTCTCTGGTTTGGAAGAGGTTAGCTGTTCTACTCAGCCTTGGAGCACAAAGACCCAGCCAATTCCCAATGACAGTTTAGAAGGTTACTGGTGCAGGTCTCTCTGCGCTTAGCCCACCGTTCAGCTACAGTCTGTAAAGTGCATTCAGGGAAGAGCAAGAAAGTCTCCAACGCCCCGCATCTTGTGGGGAAAGAACAGCACATTCTCTCCTCAGTGAAGACGTCCTTTCTTGCAGACTGCCAGGCTGGGACTCCTATTCCGTCTCAGAACACCGAGTTTGGCATAGCCTTGAAATGACCCCTTCCCTCAACGCCGTACACATCTCTTCAAGAACATAAACCCTGTGTGCCCATTCGTTATCCCTCCCCGCCCTATGAAACACAGAAGAGCTGTGGCTGGATGGGAGCAAACAGTGGCCGTAGTGTCCTTCGATCAATATCCCGTTCCAAAGGCCCCCCGTGAAAATCTCTTGCTTTCGAGGGCCTAGGGCATACCAAGGGCTGCCAAACACAGCCAAAGGAGGCGAAATAAGGGAAGCAGAACTTGCTCCTGAGAAACTCGTACATATACTGAACCCAAAGCCTGCCTCCTCGTGGAGACCGAAGGCCTCCCCAGGTCAGATTTTGGGCCCTGGAACACAGTGCTAACCGCTGCCTTCAAGGAGAGGTAGGCAAGGAATGTCTTCAAGTCTCGCCTGCCTCTCAGGGCCTGTTCAGCTTGAGTGGAAAATATCCACAGCCTGCCCGAACGTCCTGCCTGAGCAGCCAGTTTTACTGGAGTGTAGCAAACGCTTCCAAGTTCTCTGAGGGGAAAGAGGCCATTGCTGTGGTGTGTGAACGGCCTTCACTGCCACTCTTTTGGAGCACAGTGCTCTCTGGGCAGGCAGGATAGTTCCTAGAGGAGAAGCATGTGAACGGACGTCTGCCCTGGTATACTTCCTACATCCGCACATTGAGTGTATCTTTCCTATGCTCCAGGAACCAACAAGGTGCACAGAACTCCTCTTGATGGTGAGACACAAGACGCAACATTTCTTCTAGGGGGCTCGTGAGGGATGAGGCCTCTTGAGGAGTTGGACCCTCGAATTCCGCTGAAACCAGTGAGGTTGATTGCCCCGTTATGTCAGCGACACGTTGAGAGCATTTCAGGTTCATGGAACCCCGTGCAGTGCGCCATGAGAGAAGAAAATGCAGATGCTGCCTTGACAGGGTTAGATTGAATTGCCTCTGTCCCCCCTGCGAAAAATAACTTTCCCGAAGCCAGCACAGCTTCACGTCCCGAGGAACCTTTCTGCTGTGTGCTAGGATACATGAAAGGAAACCTGGGGACGCTGGGAGACTCTGAGCTGTACGTGGCTTGAAAAAGCTTCTAGACCCTTCAGGGGTCAGTGGGGCACTTCTGGAGAGTGACACAGCATGTTTCCTAATAGAAACCTAGTGTTACATTTCGGGGACTTTCTGCACAACCTTGCCCAGCCGCTTAGCTGGATGTCCTTGCCCAGAAGCGGCAGTAGCCAAGGAGTTCTTTCCCAGGAGCTCGTGAGACAGCATATCATGCAGAATCGCAGAGAAGGAGACCAGCCTTTCTGCGTGTTTTCAAAGGTTCGCTTTTCTGCCTTCGAGCCTTTGAACACAGAGATCCAGTCAGCTCCCAATGATACTTTGGAACTGTAGTATTGAAGGTCTCTCTGCCATCAGCCCCCTGCTCAGCTCCCGTCTCCTAGGTGCATTCAGTGAATTAGCATACACTCTGCAGCCTCCCGCACCATGTTGTTTAGGAACGGCACATTTCCTCTCCGTAGAGAAATCTTTTCTTGCAGCCTGCCTGGCCCGAGCTCCTATTCCTTTTCAGAACCTCAAGTTCGGCATAGCCTGAAATAACCCCTTCCCTCAAGGCCGGACACATCTCTTAAAGACTATACTCCATGGGTTCCCATTCATTACATCTTACTTCCCATGAAACACAAAGGAGTTGTAGCGTGATGGGAGGAAACACGGCCTCCTTCTCCTTCTAGGAATACCCCATTGCCCAAGGTTACGAGCCTTGTCCAGAAGCAACAGTTGCCAAGGGTTTCTTTGCTTTGAGCTCGGGAGACAGCATATCATGCAGAACCGCAGAGAAGGAGACCAGCCTTTCTGCGGGTTTTCAGAGGTTCGTTTTTCTGCCTGTGAGCCTTTGAACACAGAGGTCCAGTCAGCTCCCAATGATACTTTAGAACTGTAGTATTGAAGGTCTCTCTGCCGTCAGCCCCCTGCTCTGCTCCTGTCTCCTAGGTGCATTCAGTGAAGTAGCATAGACGCTGCAGCCTCCCGCACCATGTTGTTTAGGAACGGCACATTTCCTCTTCGTAAAGAAATCTTTTCTTGCAGCCTGCCTGGCCCGAGCTCCTATTCCTTTTCAGAACGCCGAGTTCGGCATAGCCCTGAAATGACCCCTTCCCTCAAGGCCGGACACATCTCTTAAAGACTATACTCCATGGGTCCCCTTTCATTACATCTTACCTCCCATGAAACACAAAGGAGTTGCAGCGTGATGGGAGGAAACAACGGCCTCCTTCTCCTTCTAGGAATACCCCGTTGCCCAAGGTTACGGGACTTGTCCAGAAGCAACAGTTGCCCAGGATTTCTTTGCTTTGAGCTCGTGAGACAGCATATCATGTAGGACCGCCGAGAAGGAGACCTGCCTCTCTCTGGTTTGGAAGAGGTTAGCTGTTCTACTCAGCCTTGGAGCACAAAGACCCAGCCAATTCCCAATGACAGTTTAGAAGGTTACTGGTGCAGGTCTCTCTGCGCTTAGCCCACCGTTCAGCTACAGTCTGTAAAGTGCATTCAGGGAAGAGCAAGAAAGTCTCCAACGCCCCGCATCTTGTGGGGAAAGAACAGCACATTCTCTCCTCAGTGAAGACGTCCTTTCTTGCAGACTGCCAGGCTGGGACTCCTATTCCGTCTCAGAACACCGAGTTTGGCATAGCCTTGAAATGACCCCTTCCCTCAACGCCGTACACATCTCTTCAAGAACATAAACCCTGTGTGCCCATTCGTTATCCCTCCCCGCCCTATGAAACACAGAAGAGCTGTGGCTGGATGGGAGCAAACAGTGGCCGTAGTGTCCTTCGATCAATATCCCGTTCCAAAGGCCCCCCGTGAAAATCTCTTGCTTTCGAGGGCCTAGGGCATACCAAGGGCTGCCAAACACAGCCAAAGGAGGCGAAATAAGGGAAGCAGAACTTGCTCCTGAGAAACTCGTACATATACTGAACCCAAAGCCTGCCTCCTCGTGGAGACCGAAGGCCTCCCCAGGTCAGATTTTGGGCCCTGGAACACAGTGCTAACCGCTGCCTTCAAGGAGAGGTAGGCAAGGAATGTCTTCAAGTCTCGCCTGCCTCTCAGGGCCTGTTCAGCTTGAGTGGAAAATATCCACAGCCTGCCCGAACGTCCTGCCTGAGCAGCCAGTTTTACTGGAGTGTAGCAAACGCTTCCAAGTTCTCTGAGGGGAAAGAGGCCATTGCTGTGGTGTGTGAACGGCCTTCACTGCCACTCTTTTGGAGCACAGTGCTCTCTGGGCAGGCAGGATAGTTCCTAGAGGAGAAGCATGTGAACGGACGTCTGCCCTGGTATACTTCCTACATCCGCACATTGAGTGTATCTTTCCTATGCTCCAGGAACCAACAAGGTGCACAGAACTCCTCTTGATGGTGAGACACAAGACGCAACATTTCTTCTAGGGGGCTCGTGAGGGATGAGGCCTCTTGAGGAGTTGGACCCTCGAATTCCGCTGAAACCAGTGAGGTTGATTGCCCCGTTATGTCAGCGACACGTTGAGAGCATTTCAGGTTCATGGAACCCCGTGCAGTGCGCCATGAGAGAAGAAAATGCAGATGCTGCCTTGACAGGGTTAGATTGAATTGCCTCTGTCCCCCCTGCGAAAAATAACTTTCCCGAAGCCAGCACAGCTTCACGTCCCGAGGAACCTTTCTGCTGTGTGCTAGGATACATGAAAGGAAACCTGGGGACGCTGGGAGACTCTGAGCTGTACGTGGCTTGAAAAAGCTTCTAGACCCTTCAGGGGTCAGTGGGGCACTTCTGGAGAGTGACACAGCATGTTTCCTAATAGAAACCTAGTGTTACATTTCGGGGACTTTCTGCACAACCTTGCCCAGCCGCTTAGCTGGATGTCCTTGCCCAGAAGCGGCAGTAGCCAAGGAGTTCTTTCCCAGGAGCTCGTGAGACAGCATATCATGCAGAATCGCAGAGAAGGAGACCAGCCTTTCTGCGTGTTTTCAAAGGTTCGCTTTTCTGCCTTCGAGCCTTTGAACACAGAGATCCAGTCAGCTCCCAATGATACTTTGGAACTGTAGTATTGAAGGTCTCTCTGCCATCAGCCCCCTGCTCAGCTCCCGTCTCCTAGGTGCATTCAGTGAATTAGCATACACTCTGCAGCCTCCCGCACCATGTTGTTTAGGAACGGCACATTTCCTCTCCGTAGAGAAATCTTTTCTTGCAGCCTGCCTGGCCCGAGCTCCTATTCCTTTTCAGAACCTCAAGTTCGGCATAGCCTGAAATAACCCCTTCCCTCAAGGCCGGACACATCTCTTAAAGACTATACTCCATGGGTTCCCATTCATTACATCTTACTTCCCATGAAACACAAAGGAGTTGTAGCGTGATGGGAGGAAACACGGCCTCCTTCTCCTTCTAGGAATACCCCATTGCCCAAGGTTACGAGCCTTGTCCAGAAGCAACAGTTGCCAAGGGTTTCTTTGCTTTGAGCTCGGGAGACAGCATATCATGCAGAACCGCAGAGAAGGAGACCAGCCTTTCTGCGGGTTTTCAGAGGTTCGTTTTTCTGCCTGTGAGCCTTTGAACACAGAGGTCCAGTCAGCTCCCAATGATACTTTAGAACTGTAGTATTGAAGGTCTCTCTGCCGTCAGCCCCCTGCTCTGCTCCTGTCTCCTAGGTGCATTCAGTGAAGTAGCATAGACGCTGCAGCCTCCCGCACCATGTTGTTTAGGAACGGCACATTTCCTCTTCGTAAAGAAATCTTTTCTTGCAGCCTGCCTGGCCCGAGCTCCTATTCCTTTTCAGAACGCCGAGTTCGGCATAGCCCTGAAATGACCCCTTCCCTCAAGGCCGGACACATCTCTTAAAGACTATACTCCATGGGTCCCCTTTCATTACATCTTACCTCCCATGAAACACAAAGGAGTTGCAGCGTGATGGGAGGAAACAACGGCCTCCTTCTCCTTCTAGGAATACCCCGTTGCCCAAGGTTACGGGACTTGTCCAGAAGCAACAGTTGCCCAGGATTTCTTTGCTTTGAGCTCGTGAGACAGCATATCATGTAGGACCGCCGAGAAGGAGACCTGCCTCTCTCTGGTTTGGAAGAGGTTAGCTGTTCTACTCAGCCTTGGAGCACAAAGACCCAGCCAATTCCCAATGACAGTTTAGAAGGTTACTGGTGCAGGTCTCTCTGCGCTTAGCCCACCGTTCAGCTACAGTCTGTAAAGTGCATTCAGGGAAGAGCAAGAAAGTCTCCAACGCCCCGCATCTTGTGGGGAAAGAACAGCACATTCTCTCCTCAGTGAAGACGTCCTTTCTTGCAGACTGCCAGGCTGGGACTCCTATTCCGTCTCAGAACACCGAGTTTGGCATAGCCTTGAAATGACCCCTTCCCTCAACGCCGTACACATCTCTTCAAGAACATAAACCCTGTGTGCCCATTCGTTATCCCTCCCCGCCCTATGAAACACAGAAGAGCTGTGGCTGGATGGGAGCAAACAGTGGCCGTAGTGTCCTTCGATCAATATCCCGTTCCAAAGGCCCCCCGTGAAAATCTCTTGCTTTCGAGGGCCTAGGGCATACCAAGGGCTGCCAAACACAGCCAAAGGAGGCGAAATAAGGGAAGCAGAACTTGCTCCTGAGAAACTCGTACATATACTGAACCCAAAGCCTGCCTCCTCGTGGAGACCGAAGGCCTCCCCAGGTCAGATTTTGGGCCCTGGAACACAGTGCTAACCGCTGCCTTCAAGGAGAGGTAGGCAAGGAATGTCTTCAAGTCTCGCCTGCCTCTCAGGGCCTGTTCAGCTTGAGTGGAAAATATCCACAGCCTGCCCGAACGTCCTGCCTGAGCAGCCAGTTTTACTGGAGTGTAGCAAACGCTTCCAAGTTCTCTGAGGGGAAAGAGGCCATTGCTGTGGTGTGTGAACGGCCTTCACTGCCACTCTTTTGGAGCACAGTGCTCTCTGGGCAGGCAGGATAGTTCCTAGAGGAGAAGCATGTGAACGGACGTCTGCCCTGGTATACTTCCTACATCCGCACATTGAGTGTATCTTTCCTATGCTCCAGGAACCAACAAGGTGCACAGAACTCCTCTTGATGGTGAGACACAAGACGCAACATTTCTTCTAGGGGGCTCGTGAGGGATGAGGCCTCTTGAGGAGTTGGACCCTCGAATTCCGCTGAAACCAGTGAGGTTGATTGCCCCGTTATGTCAGCGACACGTTGAGAGCTTTTCAGGTTCATGGAACCCCGTGCAGTGCGCCATGAGAGAAGAAAATGCAGATGCTGCCTTGACAGGGTTAGATTGAATTGCCTCTGTCCCCCCTGCGAAAAATAACTTTCCCGAAGCCAGCACAGCTTCACGTCCCGAGGAACCTTTCTGCTGTGTGCTAGGATACATGAAAGGAAACCTGGGGACGCTGGGAGACTCTGAGCTGTACGTGGCTTGAAAAAGCTTCTAGACCCTTCAGGGGTCAGTGGGGCACTTCTGGAGAGTGACACAGCATGTTTCCTAATAGAAACCTAGTGTTACATTTCGGGGACTTTCTGCACAACCTTGCCCAGCCGCTTAGCTGGATGTCCTTGCCCAGAAGCGGCAGTAGCCAAGGAGTTCTTTCCCAGGAGCTCGTGAGACAGCATATCATGCAGAATCGCAGAGAAGGAGACCAGCCTTTCTGCGTGTTTTCAAAGGTTCGCTTTTCTGCCTTCGAGCCTTTGAACACAGAGATCCAGTCAGCTCCCAATGATACTTTGGAACTGTAGTATTGAAGGTCTCTCTGCCATCAGCCCCCTGCTCAGCTCCCGTCTCCTAGGTGCATTCAGTGAATTAGCATACACTCTGCAGCCTCCCGCACCATGTTGTTTAGGAACGGCACATTTCCTCTCCGTAGAGAAATCTTTTCTTGCAGCCTGCCTGGCCCGAGCTCCTATTCCTTTTCAGAACCTCAAGTTCGGCATAGCCTGAAATAACCCCTTCCCTCAAGGCCGGACACATCTCTTAAAGACTATACTCCATGGGTTCCCATTCATTACATCTTACTTCCCATGAAACACAAAGGAGTTGTAGCGTGATGGGAGGAAACACGGCCTCCTTCTCCTTCTAGGAATACCCCATTGCCCAAGGTTACGAGCCTTGTCCAGAAGCAACAGTTGCCAAGGGTTTCTTTGCTTTGAGCTCGGGAGACAGCATATCATGCAGAACCGCAGAGAAGGAGACCAGCCTTTCTGCGGGTTTTCAGAGGTTCGTTTTTCTGCCTGTGAGCCTTTGAACACAGAGGTCCAGTCAGCTCCCAATGATACTTTAGAACTGTAGTATTGAAGGTCTCTCTGCCGTCAGCCCCCTGCTCTGCTCCTGTCTCCTAGGTGCATTCAGTGAAGTAGCATAGACGCTGCAGCCTCCCGCACCATGTTGTTTAGGAACGGCACATTTCCTCTTCGTAAAGAAATCTTTTCTTGCAGCCTGCCTGGCCCGAGCTCCTATTCCTTTTCAGAACGCCGAGTTCGGCATAGCCCTGAAATGACCCCTTCCCTCAAGGCCGGACACATCTCTTAAAGACTATACTCCATGGGTCCCCTTTCATTACATCTTACCTCCCATGAAACACAAAGGAGTTGCAGCGTGATGGGAGGAAACAACGGCCTCCTTCTCCTTCTAGGAATACCCCGTTGCCCAAGGTTACGGGACTTGTCCAGAAGCAACAGTTGCCCAGGATTTCTTTGCTTTGAGCTCGTGAGACAGCATATCATGTAGGACCGCCGAGAAGGAGACCTGCCTCTCTCTGGTTTGGAAGAGGTTAGCTGTTCTACTCAGCCTTGGAGCACAAAGACCCAGCCAATTCCCAATGACAGTTTAGAAGGTTACTGGTGCAGGTCTCTCTGCGCTTAGCCCACCGTTCAGCTACAGTCTGTAAAGTGCATTCAGGGAAGAGCAAGAAAGTCTCCAACGCCCCGCATCTTGTGGGGAAAGAACAGCACATTCTCTCCTCAGTGAAGACGTCCTTTCTTGCAGACTGCCAGGCTGGGACTCCTATTCCGTCTCAGAACACCGAGTTTGGCATAGCCTTGAAATGACCCCTTCCCTCAACGCCGTACACATCTCTTCAAGAACATAAACCCTGTGTGCCCATTCGTTATCCCTCCCCGCCCTATGAAACACAGAAGAGCTGTGGCTGGATGGGAGCAAACAGTGGCCGTAGTGTCCTTCGATCAATATCCCGTTCCAAAGGCCCCCCGTGAAAATCTCTTGCTTTCGAGGGCCTAGGGCATACCAAGGGCTGCCAAACACAGCCAAAGGAGGCGAAATAAGGGAAGCAGAACTTGCTCCTGAGAAACTCGTACATATACTGAACCCAAAGCCTGCCTCCTCGTGGAGACCGAAGGCCTCCCCAGGTCAGATTTTGGGCCCTGGAACACAGTGCTAACCGCTGCCTTCAAGGAGAGGTAGGCAAGGAATGTCTTCAAGTCTCGCCTGCCTCTCAGGGCCTGTTCAGCTTGAGTGGAAAATATCCACAGCCTGCCCGAACGTCCTGCCTGAGCAGCCAGTTTTACTGGAGTGTAGCAAACGCTTCCAAGTTCTCTGAGGGGAAAGAGGCCATTGCTGTGGTGTGTGAACGGCCTTCACTGCCACTCTTTTGGAGCACAGTGCTCTCTGGGCAGGCAGGATAGTTCCTAGAGGAGAAGCATGTGAACGGACGTCTGCCCTGGTATACTTCCTACATCCGCACATTGAGTGTATCTTTCCTATGCTCCAGGAACCAACAAGGTGCACAGAACTCCTCTTGATGGTGAGACACAAGACGCAACATTTCTTCTAGGGGGCTCGTGAGGGATGAGGCCTCTTGAGGAGTTGGACCCTCGAATTCCGCTGAAACCAGTGAGGTTGATTGCCCCGTTATGTCAGCGACACGTTGAGAGCATTTCAGGTTCATGGAACCCCGTGCAGTGCGCCATGAGAGAAGAAAATGCAGATGCTGCCTTGACAGGGTTAGATTGAATTGCCTCTGTCCCCCCTGCGAAAAATAACTTTCCCGAAGCCAGCACAGCTTCACGTCCCGAGGAACCTTTCTGCTGTGTGCTAGGATACATGAAAGGAAACCTGGGGACGCTGGGAGACTCTGAGCTGTACGTGGCTTGAAAAAGCTTCTAGACCCTTCAGGGGTCAGTGGGGCACTTCTGGAGAGTGACACAGCATGTTTCCTAATAGAAACCTAGTGTTACATTTCGGGGACTTTCTTCACAACCTTGCTCAGCCGCTTAGCTGGATGTCCTTGCCCAGAAGCGGCAGTAGCCAAGGAGTTCTTTCCCAGGAGCTCGTGAGACAGCATATCATGCAGAATCGCAGAGAAGGAGACCAGCCTTTCTGCGTGTTTTCAAAGGTTCGCTTTTCTGCCTTCGAGCCTTTGAACACAGAGATCCAGTCAGCTCCCAATGATACTTTGGAACTGTAGTATTGAAGGTCTCTCTGCCATCAGCCCCCTGCTCAGCTCCCGTCTCCTAGGTGCATTCAGTGAATTAGCATACACTCTGCAGCCTCCCGCACCATGTTGTTTAGGAACGGCACATTTCCTCTCCGTAGAGAAATCTTTTCTTGCAGCCTGCCTGGCCCGAGCTCCTATTCCTTTTCAGAACCTCAAGTTCGGCATAGCCTGAAATAACCCCTTCCCTCAAGGCCGGACACATCTCTTAAAGACTATACTCCATGGGTTCCCATTCATTACATCTTACTTCCCATGAAACACAAAGGAGTTGTAGCGTGATGGGAGGAAACACGGCCTCCTTCTCCTTCTAGGAATACCCCATTGCCCAAGGTTACGAGCCTTGTCCAGAAGCAACAGTTGCCAAGGGTTTCTTTGCTTTGAGCTCGGGAGACAGCATATCATGCAGAACCGCAGAGAAGGAGACCAGCCTTTCTGCGGGTTTTCAGAGGTTCGTTTTTCTGCCTGTGAGCCTTTGAACACAGAGGTCCAGTCAGCTCCCAATGATACTTTAGAACTGTAGTATTGAAGGTCTCTCTGCCGTCAGCCCCCTGCTCTGCTCCTGTCTCCTAGGTGCATTCAGTGAAGTAGCATAGACGCTGCAGCCTCCCGCACCATGTTGTTTAGGAACGGCACATTTCCTCTTCGTAAAGAAATCTTTTCTTGCA
Organism: Balaenoptera physalus; assembly: GCF_965194825.1. Lineage (NCBI taxonomy): Eukaryota > Metazoa > Chordata > Mammalia > Artiodactyla > Balaenopteridae > Balaenoptera > Balaenoptera physalus. The sequence continues at coordinate 4,309 of NW_028124218.1, read as the reverse complement.
GCCTGCCTGGCCCGAGCTCCTATTCCTTTTCAGAACGCCGAGTTCGGCATAGCCCTGAAATGACCCCTTCCCTCAAGGCCGGACACATCTCTTAAAGACTATACTCCATGGGTCCCCTTTCATTACATCTTACCTCCCATGAAACACAAAGGAGTTGCAGCGTGATGGGAGGAAACAACGGCCTCCTTCTCCTTCTAGGAATACCCCGTTGCCCAAGGTTACGGGACTTGTCCAGAAGCAACAGTTGCCCAGGATTTCTTTGCTTTGAGCTCGTGAGACAGCATATCATGTAGGACCGCCGAGAAGGAGACCTGCCTCTCTCTGGTTTGGAAGAGGTTAGCTGTTCTACTCAGCCTTGGAGCACAAAGACCCAGCCAATTCCCAATGACAGTTTAGAAGGTTACTGGTGCAGGTCTCTCTGCGCTTAGCCCACCGTTCAGCTACAGTCTGTAAAGTGCATTCAGGGAAGAGCAAGAAAGTCTCCAACGCCCCGCATCTTGTGGGGAAAGAACAGCACATTCTCTCCTCAGTGAAGACGTCCTTTCTTGCAGACTGCCAGGCTGGGACTCCTATTCCGTCTCAGAACACCGAGTTTGGCATAGCCTTGAAATGACCCCTTCCCTCAACGCCGTACACATCTCTTCAAGAACATAAACCCTGTGTGCCCATTCGTTATCCCTCCCCGCCCTATGAAACACAGAAGAGCTGTGGCTGGATGGGAGCAAACAGTGGCCGTAGTGTCCTTCGATCAATATCCCGTTCCAAAGGCCCCCCGTGAAAATCTCTTGCTTTCGAGGGCCTAGGGCATACCAAGGGCTGCCAAACACAGCCAAAGGAGGCGAAATAAGGGAAGCAGAACTTGCTCCTGAGAAACTCGTACATATACTGAACCCAAAGCCTGCCTCCTCGTGGAGACCGAAGGCCTCCCCAGGTCAGATTTTGGGCCCTGGAACACAGTGCTAACCGCTGCCTTCAAGGAGAGGTAGGCAAGGAATGTCTTCAAGTCTCGCCTGCCTCTCAGGGCCTGTTCAGCTTGAGTGGAAAATATCCACAGCCTGCCCGAACGTCCTGCCTGAGCAGCCAGTTTTACTGGAGTGTAGCAAACGCTTCCAAGTTCTCTGAGGGGAAAGAGGCCATTGCTGTGGTGTGTGAACGGCCTTCACTGCCACTCTTTTGGAGCACAGTGCTCTCTGGGCAGGCAGGATAGTTCCTAGAGGAGAAGCATGTGAACGGACGTCTGCCCTGGTATACTTCCTACATCCGCACATTGAGTGTATCTTTCCTATGCTCCAGGAACCAACAAGGTGCACAGAACTCCTCTTGATGGTGAGACACAAGACGCAACATTTCTTCTAGGGGGCTCGTGAGGGATGAGGCCTCTTGAGGAGTTGGACCCTCGAATTCCGCTGAAACCAGTGAGGTTGATTGCCCCGTTATGTCAGCGACACGTTGAGAGCATTTCAGGTTCATGGAACCCCGTGCAGTGCGCCATGAGAGAAGAAAATGCAGATGCTGCCTTGACAGGGTTAGATTGAATTGCCTCTGTCCCCCCTGCGAAAAATAACTTTCCCGAAGCCAGCACAGCTTCACGTCCCGAGGAACCTTTCTGCTGTGTGCTAGGATACATGAAAGGAAACCTGGGGACGCTGGGAGACTCTGAGCTGTACGTGGCTTGAAAAAGCTTCTAGACCCTTCAGGGGTCAGTGGGGCACTTCTGGAGAGTGACACAGCATGTTTCCTAATAGAAACCTAGTGTTACATTTCGGGGACTTTCTGCACAACCTTGCCCAGCCGCTTAGCTGGATGTCCTTGCCCAGAAGCGGCAGTAGCCAAGGAGTTCTTTCCCAGGAGCTCGTGAGACAGCATATCATGCAGAATCGCAGAGAAGGAGACCAGCCTTTCTGCGTGTTTTCAAAGGTTCGCTTTTCTGCCTTCGAGCCTTTGAACACAGAGATCCAGTCAGCTCCCAATGATACTTTGGAACTGTAGTATTGAAGGTCTCTCTGCCATCAGCCCCCTGCTCAGCTCCCGTCTCCTAGGTGCATTCAGTGAATTAGCATACACTCTGCAGCCTCCCGCACCATGTTGTTTAGGAACGGCACATTTCCTCTCCGTAGAGAAATCTTTTCTTGCAGCCTGCCTGGCCCGAGCTCCTATTCCTTTTCAGAACCTCAAGTTCGGCATAGCCTGAAATAACCCCTTCCCTCAAGGCCGGACACATCTCTTAAAGACTATACTCCATGGGTTCCCATTCATTACATCTTACTTCCCATGAAACACAAAGGAGTTGTAGCGTGATGGGAGGAAACACGGCCTCCTTCTCCTTCTAGGAATACCCCATTGCCCAAGGTTACGAGCCTTGTCCAGAAGCAACAGTTGCCAAGGGTTTCTTTGCTTTGAGCTCGGGAGACAGCATATCATGCAGAACCGCAGAGAAGGAGACCAGCCTTTCTGCGGGTTTTCAGAGGTTCGTTTTTCTGCCTGTGAGCCTTTGAACACAGAGGTCCAGTCAGCTCCCAATGATACTTTAGAACTGTAGTATTGAAGGTCTCTCTGCCGTCAGCCCCCTGCTCTGCTCCTGTCTCCTAGGTGCATTCAGTGAAGTAGCATAGACGCTGCAGCCTCCCGCACCATGTTGTTTAGGAACGGCACATTTCCTCTTCGTAAAGAAATCTTTTCTTGCAGCCTGCCTGGCCCGAGCTCCTATTCCTTTTCAGAACGCCGAGTTCGGCATAGCCCTGAAATGACCCCTTCCCTCAAGGCCGGACACATCTCTTAAAGACTATACTCCATGGGTCCCCTTTCATTACATCTTACCTCCCATGAAACACAAAGGAGTTGCAGCGTGATGGGAGGAAACAACGGCCTCCTTCTCCTTCTAGGAATACCCCGTTGCCCAAGGTTACGGGACTTGTCCAGAAGCAACAGTTGCCCAGGATTTCTTTGCTTTGAGCTCGTGAGACAGCATATCATGTAGGACCGCCGAGAAGGAGACCTGCCTCTCTCTGGTTTGGAAGAGGTTAGCTGTTCTACTCAGCCTTGGAGCACAAAGACCCAGCCAATTCCCAATGACAGTTTAGAAGGTTACTGGTGCAGGTCTCTCTGCGCTTAGCCCACCGTTCAGCTACAGTCTGTAAAGTGCATTCAGGGAAGAGCAAGAAAGTCTCCAACGCCCCGCATCTTGTGGGGAAAGAACAGCACATTCTCTCCTCAGTGAAGACGTCCTTTCTTGCAGACTGCCAGGCTGGGACTCCTATTCCGTCTCAGAACACCGAGTTTGGCATAGCCTTGAAATGACCCCTTCCCTCAACGCCGTACACATCTCTTCAAGAACATAAACCCTGTGTGCCCATTCGTTATCCCTCCCCGCCCTATGAAACACAGAAGAGCTGTGGCTGGATGGGAGCAAACAGTGGCCGTAGTGTCCTTCGATCAATATCCCGTTCCAAAGGCCCCCCGTGAAAATCTCTTGCTTTCGAGGGCCTAGGGCATACCAAGGGCTGCCAAACACAGCCAAAGGAGGCGAAATAAGGGAAGCAGAACTTGCTCCTGAGAAACTCGTACATATACTGAACCCAAAGCCTGCCTCCTCGTGGAGACCGAAGGCCTCCCCAGGTCAGATTTTGGGCCCTGGAACACAGTGCTAACCGCTGCCTTCAAGGAGAGGTAGGCAAGGAATGTCTTCAAGTCTCGCCTGCCTCTCAGGGCCTGTTCAGCTTGAGTGGAAAATATCCACAGCCTGCCCGAACGTCCTGCCTGAGCAGCCAGTTTTACTGGAGTGTAGCAAACGCTTCCAAGTTCTCTGAGGGGAAAGAGGCCATTGCTGTGGTGTGTGAACGGCCTTCACTGCCACTCTTTTGGAGCACAGTGCTCTCTGGGCAGGCAGGATAGTTCCTAGAGGAGAAGCATGTGAACGGACGTCTGCCCTGGTATACTTCCTACATCCGCACATTGAGTGTATCTTTCCTATGCTCCAGGAACCAACAAGGTGCACAGAACTCCTCTTGATGGTGAGACACAAGACGCAACATTTCTTCTAGGGGGCTCGTGAGGGATGAGGCCTCTTGAGGAGTTGGACCCTCGAATTCCGCTGAAACCAGTGAGGTTGATTGCCCCGTTATGTCAGCGACACGTTGAGAGCATTTCAGGTTCATGGAACCCCGTGCAGTGCGCCATGAGAGAAGAAAATGCAGATGCTGCCTTGACAGGGTTAGATTGAATTGCCTCTGTCCCCCCTGCGAAAAATAACTTTCCCGAAGCCAGCACAGCTTCACGTCCCGAGGAACCTTTCTGCTGTGTGCTAGGATAC